>NW_015150630.1:151595-176430 GCF_000732505.1 Cyprinodon variegatus | reverse complement strand
TATATATATATATATATATATATATATATATATATATATATATATATATATATATATATATATATATATATATATATATATGGTTATATGTCACACAGAAAACTATGAAGCCATTTCAGCAAGCTGAAGAGATAGGCAGAATAATGGTTTGTTCCAGCAAGGCTTTGATTTAGAGCCGACAGCTGGCATTTTCAACATTGCACCAGACCACAAATAGCCACAGACAGTCTTTTCTATCCAATTAAAAGTGCATTCAGCAAGCTTAATTTTAGAATATAAAAGTCAAGCCTGATCCATGATATTAGAGCATGGGAAAAACAAAATATTTAGTCTGAAGATGAGAAAGCACAAACAGACCTCAAAGGTGTCAGACTGAAATAATGCTCTACAGGGCTTTTTAGGAAACCTTTTAAGAAAATTTTACAACACCCAGTCCTCCACCTGCCGCTTAGCTATGTTGCCTTTAATATATTTTCTTCCCCACAAAAACTATACAATACAAAAAGCAAGTAAAGATTCTGTTCCATAACCAAGAGTTCATTTTCTACGAAAACCAGTGGCCAATATAAGTGTTATTAAACTAATTTTAATCATGTTACAGATATGAAAGTCCTCCAACAAAGTTGCAACCAAATCAACACCATTGATGTGTTAGATAATCAAAATGGGGATCTAAAAATACTCCATGAGTCACAGTCTGAAAGTCTCTCATTACCCGCTGTAATTAAAAGTAACCAAGGCCTCCCAGCTCCAAATAGCACAGAAGTGTTGGGGAGTGACACTCAAAAGGCTCCAAGTTCCCTAGGAGAAGTGGAGCAGTTAACTGGAGCTAGGCCTGCCCCAAAAAACGTGGCTCAGCAGAAAGGATGCTTTTGGAAATGTCTACAATAGCTAAATATTCAATCTACAGCAGCTTCATATATTTCTTAGGATTTTTGTGTCAAAACACTCAAGTTTAATTTTGTTTTCTGATATGTAAATTTATATATATATGTATATACACTTTTTTTTTCAAGCACAATTTTGACACTGTAATGACTGCCTGTGCTCATTTCACTACCTGCGGGTCTTTGTGACGAGCTCATGATCTCCCCTGTCATGATCTCCCCCTCTCCCCCATGCTCTCCTGGGTTTTCTAATGCATTTCCTTCAGTTTATCACAATGCTCAAAACTTATCAATTGCAAGAGGAAATCTTCTAAACATTCAACCAGTCTTGTTTGCATGACGTCCCCCTGAAGCATGAGTACAGAGATTCAGATAGCATACGTTGTTTAATTATCTGCCTGATTCACACAAGACCGTAATTCCATTTATGAAATGGAGTTTCCATCGAAGTGAGCTCATTAAAAATGAAGTGAGGTCGGGAATTAAACCGCTCTTACCATTATTCATTTTCTACCTAATTTCAAGCATTGTTTAATTAATCACCTGTAATGACTTAAATTATTCACAGCCTAAAAAGCTACTGAGTGAAATTTGCTAAATTCCTCCGGACAAATATACCATTGCAGCTCTGTATATTAAATGTATCCATTCATGTAATTTATTTTTAAAAAGGAAGCTTTCCCAACAATGGCATTATGTTGCACAAAGATAGATCTTTTTTTAAGTGTTAATTTTCTTAATTTTGATGTTTTACGCTAAAACAAATTAAAGTACTTCACATTATATTATGATAATGTACATAGGACTGATTCAAAAAGGATTATAAATTATTGTATTTATGCAGCAGGGAACGGAGGACACAACTCTAAGGCTCTATTGAGCTCAGGTTGCTTGAATAGCCTTATGCTTGTCTACACTGCTAGGTCTGGTGTCTCTTATCTTTCTCTTAATAACAACCCACAGATTTTCTGTTGGGTTTGGGTCAGGCCTGTTCGATGATCAATTATCCACACTAAAACCCCTGTGACTTAAGCAGATATTGGTTGTATTGGCAGTGTGGGTTTTTGAAAAATAAAATCGGATCGGATTCCATAAAGCTTTGTCCTGGACAGTTTTGGTGACTTTAAACTAATCACCACCAGATGTTATAGTTACTGAAATCACGAAACTTAGAAACTTCAAACTGAGCCACAAGAAACTTAGATTATGTATCTCGATTGTCCGTCCACTTTCTTGGACCTTGATTTTCAATTGACTTTTTTAAGTCATAAGTAGACTTAGAGCTACCAAGCAATAGTTTTTTTTTTTTTTTTTTCCCTCACTAGCTCAGGTTATACACTGCTTGCTTAATCTGGTTTAGCAGTTGCTCAACACAAGAAATGCAGCAGTCATAGCTGATGTAGCTCAGGAAACTCTGACTACAGCCGCTGTCCAAACCCTGTGAAAATCCCCCAATGGAATGGGTTTTGTTTTACAATACTCAATGCATGGAAACAGGACTCTGTGAACGCCTAGTTTCTTCAGCACTGTCCTATTGTGACTTGCCTTCCTTCTGGAGGGAGTCAGAGAATGTCTGTTGAACAACTCTTAAGAAAGTGACTTAAAACGGTGATGTATTTTATTTTTTGCTCAGATGTAATGTTTAAATTTTCTGTAAAACAACTTTACAAGTTATATTTGGCTATTAGTCAATATGAAGATAAATATTAAATGGCATTGGAAATAAAAATTTCCTGACAGTAAAATTTGTCAAAATATCACAATTTTTGTTTTTTATATATCAAGAGAAGGTCATGCAGATTCAGTTGCATTTAATAAAAAAATTAGCCGATTTGTTCTAAGAATACATAGGACTAAGTATTCGCTTTGTACATTTCACTGTTGGATATTTTCACAGATTTTCTGACATGTTGATTGCATCATATGCAAAAATGTGTCTGGATGTGTCTGTGTAAGTGTTATTTTCAAGCATTGGCAGGATCAGTGAGCAGGTGCCATCACTTCTCATTCCCACAATTTACAGTGAAAAGACATGTTGAGGACAGGCTGGATTAGCAAAGTCTGCGAAAAGACATGTGTGGGAGAAGCCACTCTAATTTTTGCCTTTAAGCCATTTCTTTTTTGCGTGTGGCTGCAATGACAAATCAAGCTATGCTAATTCAGATTGTCAGGTTTTGTTTGTTTGTTTACTGAGAAGGCAGAGGATATGCAAGACTGCTGTTGTGATATGTGGACATGCAAAAAAGATGTTGCTTTTTTGCATTTTAAGATTCTTTTTATGATCTTTAAAAAAGTTCCAAACAAATCACAAACTAGCTCCTTTTTTATTAATAGCAAAATTACCAATAGCACAATGATTATGTGTACCCCGCCTCTCGCCCGTAGTCAGCTGGAGATAGGCACCAGCACCCCTCGTGACCCCACTTGGCATTAAGTGTGTAAGAAGATGGATGGATGGATGGATGGATGGATGGATGGATGGATGGATGGATGGATGGATGGATGGACGGACAATGATTATGTGTAAATACATAGCAAAAGTATTGCTGTGTTGTCATGTTAAGATAACATATTTTAATGTGTTTATTGTGATTTGATGTGCTTTAACAAAAAAATAATAGTTTTTAAGCAGAAGCAAAAGTTATACTATCTTAAAAATGTTTATCGTGCAGTAATATTCAGACCCCTTGGTACCACGCTTACACCAGAATCAGTGCAACTAGTTGAACTTACCAAAAAATAACACTTTATGACAGTAAAAGATCGGTATCCATTCACAGCCTAGGGAAAATCTGTTAAAAAAAAAAAGAAAACTATTTGTTTATCAGTACATTTACACATAGATATGAAGATATAAATAACAGATTGAAAATTAAAAATTAAAATAAAATACCTCTTTTAGAAATGAGTCCTGCCTTAATTCCTCCATTCATTTAAGAGAAATCTTAAGTGTCCTATTAATCCATTTTTTTTAAATCAATATTTTTCTGTAAAAGATGCAGAGCCAACCAACAAGGTCCATACAGAAAAAGTTAAAATGAAAACTCATATTTGATTTTTTTTTCTTCTATTAACTGAGCATAAACCTTCATGTGCATAAGAAATAATCAAATTGCCACAATAAAATTCTATGAGATTTTTAGTAAGAATGTTATGCAAGGTTAACTTGTGTTTTTTTTTTCATAGTGAGAGTCTTACTTTAGTGCTAGTATAGATGCACTATAATAAATTCTGTCTAGTGTCTTGTATCATCACATTATTTGCAAATTGTATTTGCAAACAAAGAATAGACATGTATAATGTGCCTGTTTGAAAGGACAAATAATTATACATTTTCTCTCTGCATTCACTCCAAGAGCTTGAGTTAAAGAACTGTTCATTGGCTGTAACAGGAAGGTCATGGTGTGAGAATCGAACTAAACCCAAAAAGTAGTCATTGGCATTTTTTCTATCAAAGTTTTCCATGTTTGTTTATTTGCATGTTTCAGTTAAAGGCATATAAACAAGTAAAATGAGAACAGTTATATGTACCATAGCTGATTTCTAAAAACCTTAAATCACAGTAGAAGTTTTGGCAGATGCTTAGTTTCGCCTAAGCATTTATGACTAATGCCAGACATCGAATAGCTATCCAACCATAATCCATAAAATATAATTCAGCATTTATGTTATACAAATGTGCTTTAGAAAATCCCCAAATCTTTTGGCAATTGCAGTCGAGAAAGTCATGTAAGCACATCATCTTCCTGTGAAAAGACCATAAGACGGTGCGGTAAAGCGAGCTTTTGTCTTTAGGATTTCACTGAAAGACACTGCCATCATCAGCTTTCTTTGTGGCACACTTTGTCTCCCCAGATTTCACTGGTCTGTTGAAGGTAAATAGAGGCTTGACTCATGGAGACACATGCAGTTTTTCCCAACAACAGGTAATAAATTTGCGTGTCAAGCCTGCGTGTCACAGATTAAACATGCTTTGTTTTGGATGATTTATGAGCATGGCTGCACTTGGCGGCGAGGAGCAGGAGGTTTGATGGCGTGGAGGGGGTAGCAGGTGAGTCAGTGACTTGGTGAGTGTCAGATTTGTCTTACAGGAAGACTGATCTGTAGTTCCTCTAAGGGTTCCCACTGCAACACGCACCTATGTCATTAATCACATACTGGCTCAGAGTACAAGGTACTTTGTCTTCTCCTCCTTTCACACCTATGCTGCAAGCTGTCACTGTCCTGAGAAAAGCCTGCTTCTGACTACCATAGCTAAGTATGAGAAAATTAATGTTGCTTCTTAGCTATAGAGGCAATGCTTTCTTTTGTTTCTTCTGCCCCAAAAAATACAATTAATAAGCATGATACCTCCCTGTGGAATTTGAGACCAAGAAGTGGACTACTTCTGTACCCATCTTCTACTTGGGGAAGGTTACTGGTATATACAGGATTAAGATCTTTCAGCATGCTCTCATAGAAAGCGCTGATTCAGCAGGCCGATGCAACTAAAAGCATGTTGACTTATAATCCTAAAGCAGCTGACTGCTGATGCCCCACTTTCTTCTGATTGCACACACTCTGTCCTTCCTTTTTCAGGCTGAGTTGGAGGAAATTAATCATAGCAGGAGTAGCGATATATCCTCCTTGAGGACAGAGAGTTGATTTTGTACTTTAAGTTGAATATACGGGGGAAAAGACAAGGCTGACAGTAGGTTGCTCAGTTTTTGCACCTTGTCACCTAAAGATGAATTCAAGTAGACTCACAACTGAATGTACTAAATGAGCATTTTAAACTTCAGTTAACCTTTTGCATTACGGTGACTATCTGCATTGTCTCAGTTTGGCTGGTAATCTCCTTAAATTGGAGATTCTATGCAAGGTTGACTCTTAGAAACAAGAATTGAGAGTAAATCTTATCACATGGGTAAAATTATACATTCCCTCTGCGGCAGACTTGGCATTATTGGTTTAAAGTGGTTGGTTTCTCAGCTTACTTATAGCTTTGAAACATGTAAATAAACGTTGAATGAAGATCAGGCTGGATAGTTATCTATTTTGCCTGATTTATCTCATCTAAAGCCAGTTATGATTTTTGTTTCAGATTATTGTCCTGATTGTGCTCGAGTAAACTACCCCGTTTATGTGAGCTGAAGCTGAATGATTATTTTATCTAATGTACGTAATCAACCAAAATCATAGTAAAACAGACCCTTCAAACGTGGCACTAACAACAACATGCAGGTTAATGAATGCTTTGTTATTTCAAAACTTTTATCTTGACATTTCTCTTGTCATTGTAGCAAAATCAATTTTTTTTTTCATTGACTCACAGTAAAACATTTCTCTAGATGGCATTCACCTTCTCTACTGGCTTCAATTTGCATTTCCCTGGCTTATGTTTAAACATCCTAAATATTTTCCTTCATGCTTTGGGGGACAGTTTGAGCAATAGGGGTAAAATTAATACTAAAATAATTGCATGATGGTAAAAAACTGTCTAAAACATTAGCTAATTGAACCAATTGCACATTTATGGATGATCCATGCCAGAAAACTGGACATGTTTAACCAATCCTACAACAAAGTGTTTAAATGTCCTACCAGAATTATGGCTGAGGCTTGTTGATACAAAATGGGTGTGGTTGTAATTCTGAATGTCTGTAAAAAAGTATATAAAAATTTCACATCAAACTGTCAATATTTCTGATTTAAAAACCCAGCATTAAACTGACACATTAGCCATCATTAAGTAATTGTTTGATGTATAATTGTAAGAAATGTTATTGAGAAAAAAAAGATCATTCCCGATAAGGAGGGAAACAAACACTTATAAAGAACATACTCACAGTTAATCAGGTCTTTTGGTAGATGCAAGCACAGCCAGTGACAAACGTAAAAAAACAAAAGACTAGGTTTAAGGATTCCAGCTAAATAGAAAATTGATTGGAGAACATAACCGGGAAAAATAATCCGCTCAAAGTTTTTTCCAGAAGACTGTATCTGTCCTCAAAGACAGTCATGTAATGTCTTGCACTGTACACAATTTTATCCTCAAAAATGAATGTTTTCTTTTCCCAGAAATATGGCCTAAAATTAGCCAACAACCGTAAATACCTATAAACAGGTAATTTCTTACTCTGACCCTAGGTGGCCAGGAAGGGTCATAACGATCTGTCAAGACAGACCTCAGGTCCACAAGGCTTGCTTTCACTGAGCTTAGTCAAGCATGTGAAGTATATAATTGCACACCCTGTTTAACATTTATTACATTCAGTACACCATTGCGGTTTGTTTATCATAACATACCTGGTAAACAGAGTTAATGTGGCTGAACAAATATTTGCAGCACTATATCATATTCAGCTCCCAAATTAAGGATATCAGAGAGGCCAATTGGGGTCGTGTGAGAAATAACAGAGCTGTTTTGCCGTTCAACACTCCATACACAGATTGCACTATCTCACGAGTTGTTCAAGTTTTTGCACACAGATCTCTACTGCCTTTGGGCTTATATATCACACTGTGCCTTATTAAGAGCTTTCATGAAATCTGGCTTTCACAGGCACCCATTAGTCCACACTCCTAGGGCAGTAGTCTCCAGGACCTCAGTTTAAATGTGTGGGATAGATAAAACCGAATGGAAATATTACTAATATCTTATGAAGCTTGAGCTCAGCTTGTTTAAAGAGCCCCGTCTCATCCTGTTAGTAAAGCTTTGTGGGATGCCAGGGCTTGATTTAACTTAGATTTATATTTCACTTTTTGAACTATAGCATTTCACTGGATTTCATTAAGTTAAAAGTGTGAACCTCATTATAAATATTTTCCCCCTCATAAAATCATATTTTTAAGCACGTTCTGCTGAATCCAAGAAATTTTTAGCAAGATGCAAGATCGATTGTCAGACAAATTAGATACAGTATGTGGCCTTTTGCAGAGATAACGTCAGCAGCCACAGAAGCATTTTTAATTATCCTTAGGTGCACAGTATGACTTCTCCCTAATCACTGAAAGTTGTGATGTAATCCTGGGTGTAGCCTGACTGTGTCTCATTCCTACATCTACCAAAATAGAGAGTTCCATTTTATTATGGCATGCTGGGAATTCCCCTCGGTTTCCTTGTGCTCTTGACCTCCCACCCTCCATTGTATGTACAAGGAGAGGGTCTCAGTCCAGAGAGGGCCAGCACAGCTCTGCCAGGCTGAAGGATCGGCTCGTTGTGCCCTCTACACTGGGGCTCCATTGTTCTGCCCTCTCAGGTGGAGCCCTGCAATAATTCCTCACTATTGTGTATGACAGCCCAGCAACCTGATACTATGGCAGTTTAGGCGCCTGTATTTGCCCCTTTGGAATTCTGGTGGCATGATTTCTCAATATACTTGCTTTTTTTTTTTTTTTTTGCATCTGAACAGAGTTTTTGTAGAGTTCACAAAATAAATTTCTAAAACTATTGAAACTTCCTTCTTAATGCTTAAAAAGTATTTAAAGCCCTGTCACAATGGTAGATTTTATAACGATTTGCATGCAAACTGAGTTTTTATTGAGAAATATTAAGATTTTCTCAACAGATGAGGTAATCTGAGATGTATCAATTAGGTATGTATATGCACTGCTGTTCTATATTATTTTTCTCCGAAATTTAAACTGTACCTGGAAAATATGTCAATACAAATCTAGAAACCTAAAAGATTGTGTCTAAGCTTTAGAAATGTGTGTTGATCAAGCAGAACGGATGTCCAAATAAGCTGCAAAGTGATTTGCGCTTGCAATTAAGCAAACAGCATTTGTAAACCTTTTTTGTGTTAGTGCCATAAACATATTGTAATGACAAAACTGTGCAAATGTATTCAACTCTAAATATTTACCACATGCAAAGTGATTTTACAAATCTTAACTGCAATGGCAGTTTTTGCATCTTTGTAGTGCTTCGGAAACTCAGGTGCAAATTGGTATGAACAAATATCTGCTACAACTGGTGCCACAAGAGAGATATTGGTTCAGTGTTACAGGATGCAAATATACTGTATTCTGTGCACATGTAAACATATTTGGAAAATCAGAAATAACAGTAGTAGAATAGTATTTGTAAGACTGTTTGCCGTCTTACATTTTATCCAGGAGCAGGTAGCGGGGGCAGCAGTCTCAGCACAGACCCCAAGACTTCTTTGTCATCAGAGACCTTATCCAGATCTGCTGGGAGAAGTTCAAGGTGCTCCCAGGTCATCCGAGAGACATGGTCCCATCAGCGTGTCCTGAGTCTTCCCTGGGCCTTCACCTGTTGGGACATGCCTGGAACACCTTCTGAGGGAGACATCCAAGGGGCATACGGAAAAATGTCCAAGCCACCTCAGGTGACTCCTCTCATTGTGTAGGCTCTACTCAGAACCTCTCTCAGGTGACCAAAGCTCTTCACCCTTGATCTTGAGAGCGCCGATCCACCCTGTGGAAAAGGCTAATTTTAGTTACTTATCTGGAATCTCATTCTTTTGATCATTATCCTGATTTCATGACATAGGTGACAGCAGTAATCTAGACAGATGGTCAATCGAGAGTTTTAGATCTTTGCCAAACTTTTTCTTCACTATAGCAGCGGCCCCATCAATCTGTCTATCAGTCTCCTGCTCCATTCTGCCGTCACTCATGAACGGGACCCCAGGATATTTGAACTCTGCCTCCACTTGAAGCAGGAAATGTTCCCCAACCTCAAGGGAACAAACAACATTTTTCGAGTAAAGAAAGATGACCTCAGACTCCGAGGAGCTCATTTTCTTCTATTCTTCTCACTTAGCTACAAACCAACCTTATTCATGCTGTAGGTCCTGTTAGGAGGGAGCCAGCAGAACCATGTGATCTGCAAAAAACAGGGGCGAAATCAGTCGGTCCCCACACCAGACCTCCTCAGGTCCTTTGACGCAGCTAGAAATCCTTTGCATAAAGGTTATAGCCAGGATTAGTGACATAGGGCAGCTCTACCAAAGTCCAACATGCACTGGGAGAAGGTCCAAATTAATGTCAGCATGCTAAAAAGGCCTGGTAGTCCATACTGGTAGTTGGCCCATTGGCCGAAACAACAGTTAGAGACCTCCAACCTACCCAAAGGAAAAGGGATAGGACCCTCACGTAAACACCACAATGAGACTGCTGAGCTACGGGGAGACAAACAGACACACCCAAGCTCTCTGCCTCTCACCACATGCCACTCCAAAGTAGAAGCGAGTCCAGGTTCTATCCTTGACCTAATTTCCAGTGCCCAGGCCATGCATGGAGGTGAGCCCATCTAATCCAGCCAGCATTGATTCACCCCTCAGACAAGTTAGGGCTCCCTATCTACCAGCGATGGGACATTCCACGTCTGCTAAGCCTGTTTAAGTCTGCATGTATTAGGTCGCCACGGCCTCTGACTGTTGCCCAATCCATTTTAAATACATTGATTTTTTTCCCTCTTCCACGAACTACATTCCTTAGAATGTCATTTTTTTTACGACCAGTCTCACTTCGCATTATAAGTTGCATTTGTTCATTTAAATGGGCAGAAACTAATCGGTTTGCACATCTACTGTAAGACTTTCGCAACATTCTTTGTAAACCACCCACAACACACAAATTACCTGCACATCTAAAAATCTGTGCAGCAATCTTTTTAGATCACCCACAACACAACCATCAAGGCTGGCCCAAGCATGCTTGTAGGTCCGATTGGCTTAAAGTTTAAAACTTCAAGGTACACCTGTAGCACCTTCGCAACCTTTCACATAAACAATCTCTTCTGATAGTTTATGTCTCATTAAACAAGGAGTAAACATAGGATTCTACAATCTATGTTTGTGAACATGATCTTTTGGTGTTGAATGTGGTAAGGATAGTTTTTTGTATAATGCATTTCAATAACAGGACAATTCAAAATGCTGTGCATTAGAAGCAAAAAAAAAGAAAATACATTTCATTGGCATAATAAATGTAGGTAAAGAAAAGTACTTTTATGGTATTCTATGAATTCTAGATGAGTGGAGCATAGGAACTAATTCATACTTCTCCATTTCTGATGCTGGATCTGGGTATGCAGAAGGTGGTAGGTGGATGATGCACTGAAAATACAAATGTGCAATTTATTTCGGTACTTAGCATTCAGCGATCTATCTATTAAAAGAAGAATTTAAAATTGTTCTCTGAGGTACAAGTAGTACTTTATTAACCTTTTAGATTTAGATAAGGAGAAATCTAATGAGCCTTATTTTGTGCCATTGATTCACATAACAACAATAAGGTACTTGAACTTTTCAACTTTTTTTTATTAGCTTTTTTATTGTCAGTACACTGTCACAAGTACAGAGTAATGAAATGAACTCTTTGCATTTAACCTATCCCCTTGGGAAGCAGTGGGCTGCCATTGTGTGGCACCCAGGGAGCAGTGCGGGGTTAAGGGTCTTGCTCAGATAACCAGAGTGTCAATCTGTGGCAGTGGCTTGAACTCAGAACCTCTGGATTCCAAGGTCAATGCCCTAACCACTAGGCCACACTCCCCCACTTATATAACTTATAATGGTGCATTCTCTTTGTACTCAGATTAAAGTCTTTTGTTTAAATACAAAAACAAAGATCCAAGCTAGTTTTCTGACAGAAAATCGTAGGTCCTGGAACATTATCTCCCCCTGTTGGCTTGGAATGTTAAATATGGTTCTGTAAAAGTTTAAAAAAAACAATCCACTGGACTTGGTTTCCAAGGTTTGAAGACGTTTCGCTTCACCTCCAGGAAGCTTCTCAATTCGACCCACTCGTCGGTTTCCATTTGCATGTTTCCAAGCAATACAAGGCCTTGTCTATATAAAGACTCACTGTGGATCCAGACATTTGAAGTGAGAAAGCTTCCTGGAGGGGAAGCGAAACGTCTTTCAACCTTGGAAACCAAGTCCAATGAATTTTTTTTTTTTTTTTTTTACCTTTTACAGAATGACTATGACCTGGATGACTGAGGATCTTCATCAGCATGTTAAATGTGGTGTTTTTTAAATCCAATTCTACAGACCAGAGATCTTCAACGTCTTGGTCTTGACAATAAGGGGGATGACATTGGTAATGCATGTAATTCTTTCCCTTGAGTTTAAAGATATCTGCATCTGTTTGACAGGTGCCCTAATCAGTTTACCATTAACTCACTAATGTTTACTCACGAAATTCAAATTGAGAGTGATTTTAAACTGTGTTTTCTTTTTAGTAGAAAACTGTACAACAACTTTACTGAAGAGAGAGAAAGACTGACATCCACAAAGTAATGGAAAAAGTGAGAGAGAAGAAGCCTACAGCGCAGACATAACAGCCTGTGCACATCAAAGCGAGCCCCAACCTAACTGAGCGTGCTGTTGAGTGTCACTGAGGAATAGTCCCCTTTTTATGTAACACACATATGATTAAAGAGTTCAACACAGCAAGCAGACTAATGACTCCACTGGGTTGCAGGGGAACTCATGAGAGAAGAAGGCAGAGACCTCTGGAGAATACTTGCTGAAGTGGGGATTGGTACTAATATATACAAATTTATTCATCAGAAAGAAGTCTTTTGTGTCATGGAAGTGTGCATATCTGAGTGTGTGCAGGTGGCAGAGAGTGAATTTTGTGTGAAGATTGTACAGGGTTGAGAAGATGTGAGAGAAAACAAGACTGATGGTATCTAGTGTCTGAAAGCAGGAGAACATCAAGAAACAATAACGACATTTTTTTTTTTAACTGATAAACTACCTTAGGTTTAGGTTTAACTTCTTAATTTGTTTCAAATATGTTTGTTATTAGATACAACTGGTGTTTAAGATATAAAGGTTTAATTAAAAGGTTCAGCTGTGCAGAGCATTTTGCCTTTTCTTTTTTCTTTCGGAATAGATACATGCATAACTCATCCTTTTTTAAAAACATATAAATTGATAGTCCTAAAAGTTTTTGGATTTTTTTTTGTGTAAAAAATCAAAGAAGCAGACAATCGTCCAGGTTCAGCATTAGCACATAATCTAAGGTACAACATTTAAAACCTTTTCATAGAAAATGTTGAAATTGTTACAAAAGAAATGGAGAAATTACAATATCGATTTAAGTAAATTCCTTCATTGAGCAAAATAGTTTCATTTAACCAAATACCGTTTACTGGAATGTATCATAGCATACTCACATCATCTGCAGCTGGTACAGTAAACAGAATGTGTTTAATTCAAAGCATGAACAAATATTTTATTGTCCATGAAAGTAAAAAAAAAACACACAAAAATAAAAAACATGACCTGTGACCTCATGGATACACTGCTCTACAATTAATATTTTAATCCCCAGTGTCTTGTTTTCTCAAGGCTTTTTGAACATTGGGAATTTGAAAATTATTTTTGATTCAATATTTTTTACTGTCCTTATTATTAAGCAATATTCTGTTTTGTTTTGTTTTTTTTACTAACTATTGACATTTTTATATGTTTGCAAGGTGGGGTATTTGTTTGCATTGTTGCCTTTGCATGAAAAAGGCAAAAATATGTGAAGTTAATTTGCATAGTTAATGCATGGATGGAAATCTTTGAAGGTGTGTTAACACTGAATGCGAAATAAAAACGCTTTTTACTTTAGAAATCCAAATAAAGCTATCAGCATTCCTAGGTTCAACCGATTCCCAGAGATGGAACCAATATGGAGAATACAACCACCTCGCCCATAGGCTTGGTCTGAAAGACAATCGCTTTGGGTGGTACTTCCGCCTATTGGTGACCCAGTTCTGGGCACTGCTGCCCTGCATTGAGGTACGAATCACCCAAACAACAGGGGGTTAAGGTAAGAAAACATTCTGGAGCTTAGACTGGAACAGCGAGAAATCAGTACAAAAACACCAGCAGAGAAAAAACAGAACTGTGAGCAGGTCGCCAGCCGGTAACTCTCCGGAACTGAGGAACAACAGCGGGAGATTAGATGATCCCACCATGGATTTAGGGCACTCGAACATGGAGAGAAGCCTTCCTAGTGGATTTATCCACTAGGAAGACAGAACGCTGAAGGCGGGGTAGAGAGTACGGCTGTCCTGGACAGTGGTACAGTGGAGAAGCCAGCCAGCGAAACAGAGCTTGCGTGGCTACAACTGGCTGGATCTAGCCTCTGGAGGCTAACTGCGGATGATGAAAGGTGTATCAGCGAAGCTTGACTGGGCAGACCCCAGCAGGGGTGTTGAGAGAAGGTATCATTTTCACTTTTGGTAAGACAATGAAATAGTCCTTCTAAGGCTAAATTAAAACAGTTTTTTTTTTGGTGCCACCCAAGTTACGATTTATTCAGCTTCATTGGCAGCTGCAGCTGCGATAAAATGTCACCACCTTTGCCAAAATCATGCTGTTCGCTTCCCCAAATTTACCAGGTCACCTTGCTCAGCTGCGCCCTGCTTTGCCCGCTCCAGATCCACCCTCTACATAGTTATAAGATGGGAATCCTTCACTCCAACTGTGAAATTGCCGCTTGTTCTGAACATACCTTAACACTTAGGTTGCCAACCGTCCCTTGAAAAACAGAATTGTTCCGTGTTTAGAAACAGAGGTACTTGACCCGTATTTAGTGGAAAAGGAAAGCACTTCGTCCCCTATTACTGCAAGTAAAAAAATTGTCAGTAAAAAGCTTATGGAAAAAGAACAAAGGCACGTTAGATACAAAACTTAGTGTAAACTTGTTCTTGGGACCTGTCCTGATTTGTTACCAATGAGCTGACAACATATATGTAACGATCCAGAATACCCTCACCATCATAATGATTTTTTTTTTTTTTTTCTGTTTTAAAACTGTAGCCTACAGTCATTGCATTTAAGGCACAAATATGTTTACAAGTTTGCACAAGTTTGCTTTTGCACCAAAAATGCGCACTATTTATTTATTGTTTTATATTCATTTTTACAGTTTGAAGTTCAGCAGAACATGCTCATGTTTAAGATACTCATTTTATTCAGCAAAGTTTGCTTTTTTGTATTAAAGGGATTTGCTGGATAATAATTTGTTTTCCATATGTTCATGTCACTCACAAATATGCATCTAATTCAATGCAGATTTGAGTCAAACAGTAAAAGAAATAATTTCACACACAAAGGGGGGTTAAAAAATCCCCAAGCCAGGAGGGGTAAAGGCAATCGGGTCAGCTTACACACACGAGGTATCCCTTTTTTTTCAGTGTCGGCAACCCTACTTAACACTTTAAAGCTGATTAATCTTACTACAAATTTTAATGTTAAGAACTTCCTGTTTTGCTATTTGTAATATATATGGATAAACACAAATCCCCCACACTTTAGCCAATTTATAAACTAAGAAAGACAAATAAAGTTACCATACTGTATGAGTGATGCAAATGTGCAATGATTTTCATTAGTCAGGAAATTGATACAGGAAGATAGCTACTTGCCCAGGTTGCCCTAATTCTTTTTGCAATAATTGAGAGGCTGAAACTGTGTCAAACATGGTTGAAAGAGAGCAGATGTTTATTCTTCCACCACAAACAGGAAAGTGGTGGTAGGGGAGGTAAACAACATCTCTGGGGTAAAAAATAGATGCATGTTAATAATTTCTTGTCATGGCATGACACAAAAGCACTCTCTAAATCCTGTTGGCAGATCGAATTATTTCTAATTATGTGAAAGAAAGGAAATAGGGAACCATGCGCAATTCTTAGGTACTAACCAAATTACAGAAAAAACTTAGAATAGATTGCAGTTTACATGTTTATTTTCTCCATTTGTCCGCTTTGAAGTTTGTTCAAATAACCACAGTTCACCTCTAACCTTGCACTTGTTTTTTTTTTTTCTTAAGTATTTTCACTTGTTTTTTTCTTATTCATTTTTCATCATTTAGCATCAAGAGCATGTATGCTGTCTGTTTTTTTTTTTGTTTGTTTGTTTTTTTTTGTAGGCAGCACACACATGGATTGATGTAATTCCAGAATGAAAATTAATTTGTACTGACTTGGCTGCCCTATAACATCTAAATTGTTTTAATCCCTTTAAAATTCTAACATGTTTTGATGCATTATGCGAGAAGTTTATTTAGTGTACTAAATGTATATTATATACTGATTATATTGTATTCAATATCAATTCACATTTCATATTTCCATTTCATTCTAATAACTATTCTTATTTCAGTTATATATCCATAAGAGCTTTTGTAAACCTCTCATTGCTTTTCTCTTTCAGAAATAGAACATAATACCCACTGCATACATCATTGGGAGGGGGGGGTCTTCATCCGTTGTATAAGGCCCTGAAATAGTACATGCAAATCCACTAAAATGGTTACTCCTCATGAGTACGATTCAGTAGGGATGACAACATAAACAATGGTGCAGTTAGTTGTTAAAACCAGCTGCAGAGTGCTATTGTTAGGATTAGTGGCGGGTAATCTCAAGGCTGGAAAAGCTCACAGCGGAGACACCTGATAAGCGAGAGTGGATAAGTACTTGTTCCTTTTATATTCTGCACCCTAATTGCCAGCTGTGATTTTCAGTGTTATTTTATGTTATCTGTGATTTTATTAAGTTCTTTTCTAAATCTTAGGAAATTTCAATAAGAAATCTGGCAGCAAAGTTAAACAATGTTCTTGGAAACACAATAAGAATGAAAGGTAAGACTAAAGGCAAATTAAAGGCGGAGGAAGAATATAAAGCGAGGCAAAAAGGGATGGAGAAGTGAGTGCTTGTGTTTGTCCGGATGGACAGAAGGCCCGCAGAGCTTGGAGGAAGTCCTGTATCTTACAGCAGCTGCGGCCTCAGTTTTATATCTTAAGGTGGTGCCTTAAATCTAAAACGTTTTTTCTTCTCCATCTCTTTTCAATCAGAGGGGACCATAAATTATTGTCAGCGGTAATCACAGCTGTCCATTGTGGGCCTGCTGAGGGCTCCCAGCCTGTCCTGGTGCATTAAGTCAGGCTAGATGGTGGCACCTCTGATATGGTCAGTGAGACGGACCTGCTAGCAAGCTTAGACACATGACAAAAGTTGAGTGGAAGTGCCAAAAAGTATCTTCAGTAAGTGATGATGATCTGCAGGCTGCAGATGATTAGGATGGTATTAAGACAGTAGTAGAATTTTAAACTTTAGATACATGTGAGGAGCAGCTTCTATAAAAGGCACAGTTAGGCCAATGAGTGTCAGAGTTATATACACTCTGTGGCTTAACTGAATCCAGTTCATGTATGGCTGGTATGATTTGTTATGTTTTCACGTACAGTTCCACATCAAACATTTCAATAAAATAGATCTGATGTGGCTATTTCAAAGTAAGAAAGAGTTTGTTTAGTTCCATTGAGACACTAAGCAAAAAAATTGGATTAAAAGTAAAATGCAGTAATTGAAAGCTGTATTAGGAACCTACCTAAAATGATCCCATTTGACCATCGCATAGAAAAAAATGTCTTAAAATGCAATTTTGATAAATTGCCTTTGTGGTAAAGCAGTAGTAAACGGTAAAGTTTTAATATCTTATTTAAAGAAAATGTTTTCTGGTTCCAAATAGTTGGTTTTGATAGAAATGAATTGGTGATTTTGTTCAGAGCAATGAAACATTAAGTAATTTGGTTCATGTAAGGAGTTCTAGATTAGTTCTTATCTGAAAAGCTATTCTGAAATGTACATAGTACAAAAGCCTATCTACAACAATATTTTCAAATTGAACCCTTCTCAGGGACGTCTGAATCAGTTCTACCAACTAAACCCATTTTACTCTAATGACATAAAGACATGTCAATCTAAAGATCTGAACCAATCTAACACTGTGAACAAATGATCCCGATTTTTTTTCTCTATACATTTAAATAATAGAATATAATAGTTACCTACCATAGGGTAAGAGAAGGAAAGTTAGTGATTGAGGGGGTTTATTTCACTCTTCTTAGATGTTTATGAAGAAGACTCCTGTGCTGATATTTTTAACCTTCAACACTTCTTTTGATTACCAATAATTCAGGTTTCCGAAAAAATTTCAAGATACGATACGAAAACAAGAGCCGTCCATCTAGGAGGTTCCTGGTATTTAAAAGTTTGAGTTCAAGATTTTATTGTCTTAATGATTTAATCCTATATTATATTCTGAATATCTTTTCACCAGAAGAATTTATTTCTTTGCATATAAGTGTATTTTATTGTGATTTGCAAAAAGATTTTTCCACTTAGCTCTAGCCACTTCTTTAAATGGACTGCTTTGTGTGTTTTACTGTTTTATGAATGACGGCTTTATTGATTTTGATTGTATTTTATAATTGCTTTGCACTATTTTATGGCAATGTTTGAGGTCCCATATAGATAAAGTTGACACTGATGCAATAATATTTATTTCTAAAGTACTAATTGGACTTTGAACCAAAGATTAATGCTTTATTACCTTTCCAGCCTTTTTATCTTCCTTAAAATAGGAAGTAGTTTAGGAACAAATAATGGGTAACATTAGGTTTGGGTAACTTTTTTGCAATATCTTACCACAATGTCATCAGTATGTGAGTGACTGAAAATAAATATTAGTTTCTGGTTTTATTCTGATTGATAAAATCCTTTTTAATATCCACTAAATGCTTCCACAGTTATTCCCTCAGACTCATAAAGCATATAAAACGGGTTTCCCCCCCTTCAGTCTTACAGCAGAAATCATCTTCTTCCTTTGGCAAGCTTTCCCGGGCAGTTGTTGCGCAGAATGTCTTTCTTTACAACAGAGCTGTTTTTGTTTTTTCTATGAACATTCTCAGCATGGGATGGTGAACCTACCTCTAGCAAGGCACTGCTGTCAGACCTGATCAGCAGAGAGCAGCCTTCTCTTTCAATTAGCCTTGCTAGTCCAAGAAAAGGGCCAGGAGCGCCAGTAGGCAGCCACATAGGCTGCCAGTCGAAGGAACAGCTAGAAGAACAGGTGGAGGAAGCAGAGAGAGCTGCAGAAGTAAGCCACAAAACTCCAAGCAGGGACAGAAAAACCCTCCACTGCTGTGCGGTAAGTCTCTGTGTTGCAGGAAAGGCCTTGCCATTTCACGTCACGGTAAACAGAGGCAGGCTCTATGGAAACACGGCCATTTGGCACAAAGGCGCAGGAGAAGAGATATGGCACCAATGAGGCAGATAATTCCCTGAATAACTATATCTTCCCCCCACGTGTGCTATAACAGTGATAAAACATAATAGTTTATGTGTGTGTGAATGGGATAAGGGCGGGGGGAACCATGCAGGACGCAGTCCAGGGAACTATTTTGGAAACAACACACCACAGTTTATAAGCCACTAATCAAGTGACAAATTAGAGGTTGTTTGGAGAACCTGTGGACAGCAGCGAAAAAGCTAGAGGAGGAGCCCTGGGAGTGAAAAGAAGGGATGGCAGCTCTGCCTCTGGGCTGTTTATTAGAAATGCCACATCCAGGTGGGATTTGCCGAGTTGCACCCTAGCCAGCATCTTCCTCTCAGTGGAAAGAGCCTGAGGAGGAGGATGGTAAACATGAGCAGCTGTGGCACAATTGCATGTCGCATGTATATGCTTGATTGCAGGTTTTACTATACTCAAGCTCTTCTGAGGAGACGTTTCAATAATTTAAATAAATGTCTTTGAAGGTAAGCTTTTGGAACACTATAAGCTAGTTCAGAGGATTGGCAGTTATTAGCAGCTAGTAGCTCTTAAATTGTGGTCTCTTATGCCCTCATGAAGAGTTTAATGAAGGCTACTAGCTCTTGTATTGAATGTGCACGTGATGAGCCACTCCTTTTTCTGCTCCCTAGGAAATTGATAAGATGCATGGTAGTCCCAAAGTTCTCAAATTCAATCAGGTGGTGCTGCACTGAGAACATAAGACAAAATGTCTTTTGATAAGGTGCATTTCAAAGAAACATTTAATCTAAGCACAGTTAACCTGTCATGTTTCGTTAAAGCAAGTAATAGTAACATTTAACAAATATCAAACATGCATTATAAGTAATAAAAACATTGTTTGTTACACAGACAAACTCTCCAAACAATACTAGTTATTGGTCCTCACCTGATTGTCAGCATAGCATAGTCAAAAATTGGCCTAAAATGATAAAATAAATGCATATATTATTCAATATAATGTTACTTAAACAGTTAGAAATAACTATGATGATGATGATAAAAAAATGACCCTTTTAACCTGCAGTTTGATCAATTTAATAATAATGACAGGAAAAACATTTCAGTTTAAGTTGACCACAGTTTGTAACATTCTTGTTTATTCTCTCTACTTTTTTTACTGTAAAAATCAATGAATATTCTAAAAACAGTGGCCCTTGAGACATTCAATTGGGACAAGATGAGCAGACGAAAACATCCATCATTTAGATGCAATGGTCAGTACACTCTTGCAACTATTCTTTAAGTTAAAACCTCAGCAGGGGCATTTTTACTGTTATCAAAGTCACCACTGAATCTATTTTACGATCGTAAAGAAGCAGGAGTGATAATGTAGAGTATGTTCTTTGTTTAAACTGGGTCTGGACTCTGCACCAAAGCACACTTTCAAGCTATGCCAAATTCCTAAAATAATGTGGTACTGCCTTAGATTTGGTTCCATGTGCATACAGTTCAATCCATATGTATCTAAAGAAGTGATTTTATCCCTTTGTTCCGTTGCCATTCACAAAATAAATCTTTAATACCTTCGGTGAGTAGTTAAGTTTATTCTTAAAGAGTTCATTTATTTTGTAGGAAATGCTGTAACATTGTGCAGCTGCATAGCCCAATGTTACTAACTGATGATCTGGTGTTTATGTTTATGGACCGAACAGTTATGAATAGTAATCTAAATCTTGGTGCAGTAACTATATAGTTGCACTACCACCATGTTTGACTGTCAGTATGATGTTGAATTTCTGAAATGCATCTGGTTTTTTAGCAGATTTGTAGAGATGCACAATTTCCAAAAACTTAATTTTCAGTCCCATCAGATCAGAGGATATTTTCCCCAAAGTCAAGGGTAAATCAGAATTTTTTGTTTTTTTCAGCAATTTTTTGTTTTCTTTAATCCCTTCTTTAGTCAGCTTTGGATGGCGAGGCTTGCAGTGCTTCAGAAAAGTGTCTTGGGTTCCAGGTTCTTTTGCACCCTCTGCCATGCTGAGTTGGAAGAATTTTGTCAGCACTCCTGGGTACTGTTGATATTTTATCTTTATTTGTAAAGAAGTTGTTTTTGTTGTACTGCATAATGGGACTTTGTCTTATTTGTCCTTGATTCCTATTAGATCAGTGCATAATCTATAGCTCTTCTAGCTTGTCTTAATAATGTCAGACAGGTAAATTCTTAATTTTAGGCGGTTATCAGATCTGGGTTTGGATAGGGAAGCTGATCTTTAGGAATTTGGTTCAGTGTAGTTAATTTATCAAAGGAATCATTTCATTATCACACACTTCCTTTTTCTTTATGATATATTACCTTGATTTAGTTAAAAATTCATATTATCTATTGGTAAATAATTATATATGTGTGTCTGTATTAAATACATATGTACTACTACTTCTCTTAACCTCTATAGACCTATACTTGTATGAAGCTCATGTCCACATATTTAAAACCTTTGATGTTTTGAACCTTTGACCTTTAAAAATTATTTTTAACATTGTTTTTGGATTAAGGACATATTTCAAACACACATTTATATCTTTTTATGTGATATCCATTTTTTTTAATTTTGATTAAGTCCGCTATTGTGATAAGGCACAGGCTGGGTATTCTTGGCGTCTTTATTTTTTCCAATAGCTGTAGGGGAAAAACCCTGAAAAGCATGGAAAAAGGTTGATTTAGAGGTAAGGTGTAACACCCCTCCTTTTATTCTTTTCCTATTGAGCTATACAATGTGGCCCCCTTTGGTGAGTCCTATTGTCAACCGGAGACAAACTGCAGCTCCTGGGAGTGCCCCAGATCTGACAGTAACCTCCTCCTCCATCAGTCACGTCATCTGAATCAGTGAAGGAGTCTGTGCCCTGCTCGCGGTCACACCATCCAGGAGACACAAGCTGTTCCTCTCCAGGTGCTCATTAATGCACTTGTCCTTGATAGCTCCACCATACAACAACGCAAAGACAAACACATGCCCGCCGTGTTCTAATTACACTGCTGCGTCTGGACCCTCGCAAGGATGTGCATCATACATTTCAGTAACAAAATAGAAAATATTAAACAACTGAATATGCTAAGCATCAGCTGCATTTTTTTCTGATCTTTGTTTAGTTTCATGTGCTTTGCAGTACTCTGGGGGGGTTGGGTAGATGTAATGTACAGATAAAAAGCAAATGTAAGACTATGTAAAGGTGTTTGAAGCTACAGAAGTTGGGTGGACATCCCATAGTGTTGGAGTGGCGATCCTCACTGAAGGAGAAAACTCATTAAGCATTCATATATTTAAGCATGAACCTAATTATGAAGTAAAACAAAGTCTCCATAACCAATCCAGGCATCTGATATGACATTCTATCTATCTAGATTATAACCTACCCAGTTACACAACAGAGAGAATGTATGACCCTATTGTCTCATTGCTCTCCACTCTGAGGCCTGCTTCAATAACTACCAAGCCTCCAATGTTCCTTTTTCCATCCTGCAGTTAAGCCAGACAGTTAATTATCCAGTTGCAGGAAGGCCAGGTCTCTTTGCTGGCTGAGATAACGATATGCTTTACTGGGCAGAGAATGAAGAGGGCCAGCCCCTGGGGAACCAAGCTGATGTCAGGCAATCTTTCAAAAAAAAAAGCCAAGGCAATTAGATGCACCACTGCTACTATGGGTGGCTAGTGTTATTGAAGATACAGGCTAGTTTCTCTAATGGGGGTATTTAGGGCAATTATGATAAAGATGTCAGGTCGACCTCCCTGCGACTGTTGCTTTTACATGAGGTGCCTCTTAGTGCAAGATCACAGAGCAGAAATAAGCCTATGGCCAGTCCCGTGTGGAAGTCTTGCCACCAGTAGAACAGCACTTAAGACTTAAGTCTCATGTGAAAGTTACTGTCTAGAGATACTAAATGGGCTAATCTGCCATATTAGTTGGGTTTTGGGGGAATTTTATGAGGTTCCAGAAAATAAACATACCAGTGCTCAATTAAAAGCAAAAAGCCCCAAAGATTTGTTTCCATTTCACAATGTACAAATTTAGCTCATTTGTTCCAGCGAGACATAAAGCACGGTTATTATTTAATGGACGAGGGAAGATGACCATCAGAAAGGAAGCAGAGCCCCGTAGAGGGGCCTTTCATGTGGCTACTATAATACCTTCTGCTTGTACCTGAATTTTTGTCTTACTTACATCCATTTTGGCAGTTACCTTTCCATTTGTAACCTTCCTCTATTTTTAAAGTTACATTTCAGTGACATAATAATAACAGCTACTAGTCAAACCAGACAACTTAAACATTTCAGCTCATTTATAGAGTTAGCATATGCCATGCACATGGCTGGCATGACACTAAACACACACTGACTAATGTTTGAAGTCTGTTCAAAGAGGAAAATGGAGAGGAAAGAAGCAATGTGGATCCATCCTGTATATTTTTTACTCAAAACAGCCAAACAGCTGGCTCTGCTATCATGGAGAGTTTATTAACGTTTCTAAACTAAAGCTGTGGATCATAAAAACCTTGTTTTTTGCAAGAACTTACCAGTACAGTCAAGAGCAAATCTAAAAATAGCATTTTCATTATCCAGATGACAAACAGATTTTTTTTTAATCAAGCAGAATTTTCAAATATAAATATTTCAATTGCAGTATAAAATGTTAGCTGTTGGAAAACATTCTATAAGAATAAAACAAAATTTATTACAATAGAATAAGTAACTTAAGATGTAGACTACTTCAAATATTTCTTAAATTATTCTGGTCAGCTACACGTTTTAGTTTAAAATGTATATGCAATAAAAAAACTTTATTGTCTTTCGGTATATTGTACATTCCTCTTCCCTTCCAAATTTTTGTATAATTTTGTATCTATATTTTCTACCTTCACTTATATCTGCAGTTTTCACTATACTGTTGGTTAAACTGAATTACATCCTTAAAGGAAAAGAAAGTATATTTGTATTCTTATTTATCAAACTATATTTTGTCCATCCTTCGTCACTCTCTCTGAGAAATTTAAAGTGGTTAAGGCCCAGCATGGAAAACTGGACATCCCTTTCCATGTCACCAACTTTTTCTATAGGTCAGAATAGATTTAAGGCCTGATCTACTCCATGGTTTGCTTATATGCAAACATGTCCAAGCTTAATACTATGTTGTAAGTTAGATAGTAAGTTGATCTACTACCCAGGCACACCAAGCATTGCATCTGTGAGATGTGAAAAATAAAAAAGATGGCACTCTAGCATATTTGCCTTCATAACTATGCAAAATATGTTTATCATTAGAACATGCAAAATCCTGGGAGGAGATGTATAACATATATGGAAGATCAGTTTTAAACCTCAACACAAAAAAAAAAGTCCGTCATTGTGGCAAGAAAGAGAGAGGTGCAACAACAGAGAGAAGCTTCTGTGCAAAACTCCTGAACTGTAGTCAGTAAGAAATTAAAATATTGAAATCATATTAGTCATCTAGCCCTACTTTTTTGAGCTGCCCCATCAATTAAGGGCAGACTTGGGGCCAGTCACAAAAACAAGCCATGTCACATCTCCTTTGGGAAAAAAAAAAAGGTGCAACAATAATATTCTTTGGTCTGGATGGATCACTCCATTGCACCGTCATAAAAACTTGCATCTCCCTGAGTGTTTTTTTTATTTTATTTTTTCTTATGTGTTGTCCAGGCAGACCAGATTCGGTTCAGAGGTTGGTGTTTGTGGAGTCATTGTGCCCTTTTTTTCACTTTTGCGTTGGTACTTCTATGCTGATGAAGGTTCTCAGTCATCCAGGTCATAGTCATTCCGTAAAAACGACCGATCCTCAGAATCATAGACAGGTTTCAGATATTACAGGCTAACGATGTCACCAAACGACCCATTCATCGGTTAC
>NW_015150630.1:136377-151501 GCF_000732505.1 Cyprinodon variegatus | reverse complement strand
AACGTCTTCAAGTCTTGGAAACCAAGTCCACTGGATATGTTATGTTTATTTTTACGGGATTGGTACTTCTAATCATAATCTTCAGATCCAGTGCAAAAGTAGCTGGCAACAAGTCTGCGGCACTAATAAAAATGAAAGAGCTCTTTTCCATAGAGGAATGGAAATTCCTTTGTGTTAAACAGGGGTAAAAGTTGTTATGATAGGATATAATGAAATTATTTGAAAAACATAAAAAAATATAGAAAACCCAAAATAAAAAGAAGAAGCCCCTCCATTCATAAAAGATATCCGCCATCTTTGTGCAGTACTATTGCATAAAATAAATCCTATCTGCTCACCCAAGCATTGTACTGTATATGGACAGCCAGTTACACATGCAATATGCTAATTTAAGCAGTCTGCAACACTTTTGAAACTGTAATTAATTGAAAACCCAATCTTAGTAGATCACCTGCAGAGCACCCACAAATTGTATTTAGAATTTTTGTTTGCACAAGCAGTTAAACACTCTTTATTTGAGACCTAGGCATTTCAGAGGCATAAAGCTCTGCATTTGCCCTGAAGTCTCCTTCCCAGTGTGACTCAACAACCTTCACAGGGATGCGTCCCAGAGAGGTTCTGATCCAAATCACGAAAAGCTTATGCTGACTTTTCAAAAAAAAAAGTCTGTGGCAAACCAATCTCTGTCCAGTGATAACTTAAGATGTATTGTATTTGTTACTACTAGGGGGAAGTATTTATTCAAATGAAATTTCCTCATTATGATCTCTGAGGAAGCTTAACCACTAATTTTCCAGTCTCTTAAGATGCGTAGAGGTAGGTATTTAAAAACATATTTAGATATTTAAAATAAAGATTGTGAAGAAGGAAAGCTGCACTGAAATCTGAAGTTTTAGTGGGCAGGCTGTTGACATCATTTACTCAATGCAAATGTTTTAGATCCACAGATAAGATTTGAAAATCTTTGTAAAATATCCACACCAGTGTGGTCATTTATGTGTGTGCAGTATCTCTACTTTCATTGGTTTGTGGTCTAAACCTGAAAGAGTCAGTCAGCAGAGGAAGTTGGTTTTACAGAAATCACAGTTACATGCAAAACAACAAAGATCATCAAGGAAAAATAAACCTCACCAATATTTAAATGAAACGAAACGCTTCTTTGGCTAAGGAAAAATAAAACATGCAGAAAATTGCTTAACAGTAATAGAGAGGTTAAATACACAATGTGAAAAAAACACACTTGCATCTTGCTGTATGATTGCTGTAAAATGTTGCATTTTAAAGGACTTGCTCATCTGAAAAAAATAAAATAAGTGGGAGAAATTCACATAGGGGTATATGTCAAATTTGCTACAGCCACACAGATCTGTCAACAGAGGGGAAGACGTATACTCTATTTTGAAATACATTTTTATGTGCTCTTAAAATGTATAGAAATGTTTTACCATTATGCATCTGTTACTTAAAGGGGACCAAAAAGTATCATCCTTTTCTGCTCAAAGAAATATTTTAAACTACATAGTTTCATTCTTCCCCTTTTCCATATTGTTTGATAATTATGTTGACATAATGCTACAGACATATACTAACATGAGGGCCTCTCTGGAAAAACAACCAATCAATCAGGCTGGGTTTGCCCTTCTGGAGCAACAAACCCCCCATGCTTCCCAGCCATCAGTCATGCAAGACCTCCAACAGAAAGTCATCTTACCTACTTTCATTGAATCTCTATTACTCTACAGCAAAAACAACGACTTACAATGTTTGGATGAAAGTCGCCTTGAGTACCATTCTTCAGCTCTGTTACTGAATTTGAGTTATGAGTACGTGAATGATCAAAATGAGAATACCAAGATTAACGTACATTTTTGTCAGATTATGTGAACATAGCCCAACAAATACTGTATATAACCTGAGAAAATATGTCTGGAAACGGAAATGAAGAAGAAAAACTTATTCCTAGCCTAACTACACACTAAATGCAGCACAGCTGCTGTGTAGCTATGGTGCAAGCACTGCAAGGAACCCAAAATGATTTTACACTCGTATCAGCTATAGTGCACTGTGATTGCAGTTACAGAGGCAGTGAGGATCAGTGAAGTCTTTCCTCAATAATTAAGTTAGGCCAAATGCCAAAGTGGTCTCTACATCAAGCTCCCAAATTTCACACATCAAGTAGGAAAAGCGGGCACCAGACAAAAAAGAAAAACTCCTGGTAAAATTTAGAATTAAATAAACCAACAAACAGGCACTATACGCCGTAAAATGAGGTATTTATGGTAATTAATCATTAACAAGTTTTCCCCGACAACTGCCTGAGAGAGTGTGATCCCTGAACTGTTGTTTACTGTTCCTGCAGTAGGAGAAGCAGCCTTAGTGACCCTCATCAGCACACATCCACCACATTCAAAGTGAACCATAACACCTTAACACCAAGTCTTCCTCAGCCCTGTTAATATTTTTGAATTAACAAAAACATTTAGACATTACATACACATACATTTAAAGATACATATATAAGAAAAAGCACACACAGTACATATTTTCTATCTCCCAGCCAAGATATGCTATTATTGATCATTGGACAAAGATGCTGGACAGAAACTGTGTTTTCTGAATGCAAGCTCATAATCTTTCAGGACACTGCCAGGCGATCCTTCTAGAACATCTTGGACCCCCTGCTGATCCTGCCTACAGTATAAAACCCTTGTTTCCATACACAAAACAATCTTTATCCCTTTTTCACATGAGGCAGATTGTCTGAATGTTCGATCTCTGATTAAAGGATGAGTCCACCTGCTTTCAAACAACCTGACAGTGCAGACTGTCTGCACATTTCCAGATTTTGCAGGAAAGGCTTGGAACCAAGACAGAATGGGCTACTTTTTCCTTCCACAATCTTCACAGAGCACAAGAGCCACTTGGAAAAGCTAAAACTGGTAGAGAACATAGCAAAGCTCCCCAGCGAGGCTATTGATTCTTAGCTTTCAGCTGTGTGCAATAGCCTTCATCTTGGATAAAATGGAAATTATCGGAGATGAAAGGTCCAGCAGTAATCTGGAAAGAGTTTCAAGATAAACAATATAGGTTTTGATACTTTTATTATTGCTGATGTGTTTATGCTGTTTTATAAAAAAACAAAAAACAAAACAACCGATAGCTAAAAGGCTAAACTAATAATTCTAGCATCCTGAAAATCTTGAAACAGATTTTAAGCCAACATGCTTAACTTATTGTTATGACAAAATGTATTTCTAATAAAGGTTAAAAAAGAAGAAGAATCAGAATTTCTTGCCAAGTAGATTTGCACTTACTAAACACTAATATGTTAACATTTGTGTTTACTGATCCGCTCATTACCTTTAATTTCAAAATTATGACTACAGATGCTTTTAAAAAAAGTCACCTTATTGCTTATAGTAGTTTCCTTATACCTAAAAAAACTAAACTAAACCTCAGTCATAAGCACATCATTTTATAAATCATTATCAAATGGTTATCAATTCCAATTAGGCAAATCTATTTTAACATATTTTACCAAACTTATGTTTCGTTGACCATTGCATTACTTTTTGATTAAAATGTTTCAACTATTTTCATTTGTCTTTTTCCTCCAAGTGACTATAGTAGCTATTTAGTTCAGTTTATTGTTACGTTATATAGATTTTGGCTTAGAAAATCACCTTAACAGCCTTAATTAGGGAACATACATGCCATACAGCATTGAAAAATAACAGCTTCTTTTTTGTTTTTGTAATATGTGACCCAATGCATTACTTTGTAGTAAAGAAGCTGGACAGTAAACAGTTTACAAAGACACTTTTATGGCAGAACCTAAAAAAAAATCAAAAGTCCTGCATCAGGCGTGGAGGCATGATGTAGGGGAAGTTGCTGCATGAGAGTTATGTTGCCTTGTATTAGAAGACGACCACTGTGGATACTCTCCAACTTCATACACATAAATTTCTCATAACACATATGAATCATTCTTCACAGATGCCAACTTGTAAATGAGTAAGAGGTGTCGTAAGGATGAAAATTGTGTGACCCTTAACAGCTCAGTTATCTGATTACATCAGTTTGGGTAAAAAGAAAAAAAAGTCATCTTTTCTGCATCTCTTCCTGACTGTCTGTTATTAGCAAAAGGACAATAAAATCAATAAGAACAAGAACCCCGTCTCTCCATAAAGGATTCAGAGGAGCTTAAAAATGGGGGCTTAGAAGGAGGTTGCCCTTTATTCAATATTGATACTGCTGTATCACATGTTTAACTTAGCCAAGGTGTCGTAAGAGGTTGAAAAGCCACAGATGGGTTTAGTTTTTTACTTGCAAGGTAAATGATCCCCTTTCCTATTATTTCTATTGTATCAAAGGTTAAATTCTATGTTAAATCATGAATGTGAGATGCATTCAAGAAGTACAATTAATGACAAGGTTGGTATCAGTGTTAATGCAAGTAAAAATGACTCAAAATCCATTAATACAATTGAGTCAGACAAAGTGTCTTTTGAAAGAAATGTCTAAATGTGACGTATGGCATTTAAACATTTCGACTGCTTTCATAACATCTGTAAGCCTTTTTGGGGAAATACTCATTATACTTTTGTCATGTAGAACGTATCTCCCCAGTTTTAAGCTCACTTTAGTCCCTGCTTGCTCATTTGAGGCTTCATTTTAAAATTCTTTCGCTATTTTTTAAGCCTTTAAATGGCCATTATATACTGTATCTCTGATCTTCTACATCCTTATGTACCCCTTTGTTATTCTAGCTCAGCTGATCAGTCACTCCTGTCACCACCTAGAACAAAGTGTAAACTTGGGGGGTCGGCAGGTCTTTTCTGTAGCCAGTCACAAACTTTGGAATGATTTACCACTGCATATATGGCAGACTTCCTCTTTGACCTTTTTTAAATCTCCTTTAAAGTCTGTTCTTTTCTCTCTGGCATTTAATACTCAAAAAGGTGTTGGTGTTGGATGATTTTATACTTTCCCTTTTATTTTCTACAGTGTTATACTTTTTTATATTGTTTCTATTAATGTTAGTGCAGTTAATGGTGTTTGTATTTCTGTTTTTGTGCAGCCCTGTTGGTTTTGAAAGTGCTACTGTATTTAAATAAAGTTGCATTGGAGTGGATAATATATTTTGACAGAGATGTAAACCATTTTATATTTTTAAGGTTATAAATTGATAGTGCATTCATGTTAAGGTCTTTGCAGGATAGAAATACGGTAATTAGGAAGGACATAGGTCTCTTAGTTCACCTGGTACATATAGTAAATGAAAAGTTACAAGGCTGGACGTCTCAGTGCAAGGAGCAACGTTATTGGCACTCTTACATTTGCACACGTTGCTGTGTGTATGTGTTCAGGTTTGCATGCACATGGTTTGAAGTTACAGAGACACAAACAATCCCCCCTTTTGTTGATGTCTTGAAAACAGCTGCAGATCCTTGTTCTAGCAGCTGAAGGTTGATTACAGGCAGTGGAATTACATGAAGCCTTTCACTATGCATATATCCTTCCTACAAAACAGCTAGAACTGCAATCATAAAAAGGAATATACATCCTATCAGCTCATAAAATACAGTTATTGGCTTTAGCCTGCCATTGTCTGAGCAAAGACTACCAACATCACCTCCAAAGCAGTCCATAATCTTTGAATTTGACATTGAATAGAAAAGAGGAGATCTTTAGTGCAGAGACAATGACAGATTTGTTGTCTGTATATCCTTCAAGTGTTTAGTCAAGGATAAACCCAACTTTGAGCCATTCCAAGTTTTTCTGAGAACAATTCATGTTTTATACCAAGCTGTTGTTGCACAAAGCTTTTGGAACTGAGAGAAGCTGAAGGGAAGAAAGCTTATCTTGTGGTAATGCAACTACCGATGTCTGCGCTGTGAACGGCTTCATTCGGCTCAAAGGAACGGGTGCCCAGCTTAAGTGTCTGGTTTTGTTTTTGCCTCCCTGACAAAGGCATTACTCGCACAAATACTTTGATTATTGTATTGACTCCCATCCCTGCAAAAAACCAGGCTTTATCTGAAGTGCAGCAGCTGTGAAGACATTTGCATATTTGCTGTGAGTCAGGAGAGGGTGTCGTGTGCTACTTGTTCAGCAGATAGTTATGATTAGGATTTGAACAATTATTGTTAGAGGCTTTTACTTTCCTCCTAAAATGCAAGAAACAATAACAAGACAGATGCACAGCTCCAAAAACTTGGATATACCTAACTATTAAATGACATAAGAATACCATCTAGCTGATCTGAAGCTGCTCTGAACACCATTTCTGATACTACAGTAGGAGCTCGTGTTCATCACGGAGGGGTGGGCGCCTGTGGGTTAACTAACACAGGAAGTGGGGACAGCTGTCTAAAAGATAGGTGCTAGTTGCGGTTTCAACAAATAACTGTGACATATTTGCCAAACACAGGTACAGAAATGATTTATGCTCACTACCAATTGAATTTAACTGCAATAAAAGTTTTTAAGGCTGTTTCTGTTATGAATTGACCCTGTGAATTGCTCTCCGTTTGGAAAAGCTGTGCAAATTCCTGCATGGAAACCAAAAAACAGCTGTAAATCCAGACATATTGATAATGAATCTTCCTTGATTAGTCATTCTACTAAAATTATTATGACCTTCTCTCTTTTTAGTACTTCATGCTTGAAACAACACCTGTACATATGATTGCAAAGTTGTGCACGTTTTTCAAAAAGGGCTCTGTATGTGATCACGTTAAGATGTCATTCATCATGCACATGGAGATTTTCTTGCAGATGCTGATACAGGAGTGTCATGCATTGCTCGCTTGTGACCACACAGTTGTATGGCTAGAGTTCACTTTAGAGTTGGAGGGAATCCACCGGAGTTAAAAGTCAGAGGTTTTAGCTGCCATTCAACAGACAAGCAGGTCCTCTATTTTACAAGCCAAGCTTGCCAATGGGTCTATAGGTTGAAACAGGAAATGCTAGTACTTGCGTTCAGTAGCATTTTTCCACAGTCAAACTTCTTGACAGATGTTGTTGAAGTAGATCAAAGCTAAATTTGGCAAAGTTGCAAAGTTCTAAAGCTGTGCTACTGTACAAGTACTTCAAATGATAGGTGGGCAGCAGTTAGACAGACTCTGAATAAAGTTTGCCATCAAGTATTTACTAGGTGAACTTCAAAAAAAAGTATCTTCACTGCTAGATTGAGCTTAAAGAACAGGTAAGATGAGTTTAAGAATCTTAATTAGAAATAAATTAGCAACATGAAATTTATATTGTAAAACAATTTGACAGTCTAAAAAAAAAGTCGATAATGCACCATTTGGTTCTTAAGTCAAACAGAGATCTGAGTCTGACATCACATCTCACTTAATCATGTTCCAGTAGCAAGTTGTAAAAACCACAGAGCTCTGGAGCTCTACAATACTAAGCGTCAGTGGTGGCTGCTGCTATCTGAAACAGGGCAGTCTCAATGGTTTTAATTAAATCCAAATGTCACATATTGCATCAACAAATGTTGAAACATCACTACTGTACATGGGGTGAAAACAGATCTGAAGCGCTCTGAAATAATAAACTCCGACAACCATGGCAAGAGTTCAGCACAAGATGACAGTTCTTTCTGAATTATCATCTTTCCCCTCTCAACTCATAAGGAAAATCTACTCGCTGTCTGTCAGTAAAACATTCTTAAGTATGTTGGCCAATCAGTATCAAGGAGCCAGCTTCATGACCCGCCCCTGCTCCATAGAGGCTTAGGCTGTATCCCAAACTGCCACCTATCCGCTACCCCTTAACTATCGAGTGTCACTCCCAATTAAACGAGAATTTGGATAGCCTCCTCTTTCCAACGGAAGAGGAAAGCAGTGGTTTCTATGGCAACACACTGATGCCCAATGTGCAAGGTTGTAGCTCTGTGGCACAGGTTGATATGAAATCAAAAATTTGTCCCTCTTAAAACAAATGTTTCTATTTCAAAGAAGACCTTCCTTTTAGATTTAATAACATGTTTTTTCTTTTTTCTTATACCTATCTTGTGATTTTATGTGAGTGTGACAAAGCTGCAGCTAACCAGCAGAACTTACATTTAAACTCACTGATTTCCTCCGCCACTAGTTGGCCATTACACCTGTTGTCAAATTCCAGTGAACCTCACTGATGCCTTGGACTGATACAGACTCACTGTTTAAGGGCTTAATGGTCCACTCGGCCTACCCACTACATAGGCTGTGTCCAAACATCCATCCTAATCACTTTATAGCGCACTATAAAGTATTCTATTGGATTTTCACATAGGATTGGTAAGAAAATTCATTTGGTTGACATGTTAAGATCTGTGATCGAGCCTTGAAATCCTGACGTCTGAGTAAAAATTAAACTTAAAATAAAAGCACATCATTTAATTGAACATTTGCCTCAATGTAAAGCATTACATTTTTCTTTTTCAAGGCATTTAAAGAAGAAAGGATATATGGAGATATATATAAACACACACACACACAGGTCTTTCTCAAAATATTAGCATATTGTGATAAAGTTAATTATTTTTCATAATGTAACGATAGAACTTGAACATTCATATACTTCAGATTCATTGCACACTAACTGAAATATTTCTGGTCTTTTACCCTCTTAATACGGATGATTTTGGCATACAGCTCATGAAAACCCATAATTCCTAGTGAAGTGAAGCTGTTCTATTTGGACTGGTGTCATATTGAGCCCCTATGGGTAAGGAATGGGATGTCACATAAGCTCATATGTGTGTCGAGGTGGGTTAAAATACTTTTGAAAAAATAGCATATTGTCCTGGAGGAGAAGAACACCCATGTGTGTATGTTGTTCCTGGACTTCAGTTCAGCTTTCAACACAATCATCCCACAGCATCTGATAGTAAAACATGGAACATCTGGGCTTTAATGCACCCCAGACCTCAGTCAGTTCAGGTCAGACAGAACACCTCTGATGTCATCACCCTAAGCACAGGCTCCCCTCAGGGCTGCTTCCTGAGCCCCCTGTGGTTCACCCTGATGACACATGACTGCGTCCCCAGGTTCACAACCAATCACATCTTGTGTTTGCAGACAACACCATGGTGGTGGGCCTCATCGGTGACGACAACGACCAGGACTACAGAGAGGACTTGGAGCAGCTGGTGGACTGGTGTATAGACAACAGCCTTATCCTGAATGTGGAGAAAATGAAGGAGATCATCGTTGACTTCAGGTAAAATCGGCCTAACCATGCTCCACTGGTCATCAACAGCTCAGCAGTGGAGGTGGTCAGTAGCACCAAATTCCTGGGGGTGCAAATCACAGACAACCTCACCTGGACTGTAAACACCACCTCACTGGTCAAAATGGCACAAACGCAGAAATACAGTATCAACTGTGCTGCTGCCATCAACACCTAACCATAACCCTTTTTATTATGGATGTTGGAGATCATCCCATTTTTCGGTATGGTCCTGTTTCTCTGGCTGTGGCTGGCTGAATGTGCTCTCTTTGACCTCTGGCATGGAGCCTAGCTTGGGGCTCGTCTGCCTGGCTGTGTGTTTCCTAGACAAGGCTGCTTTTACAGTTGCCTTTTGTATCTCTGCTTCTGTCTCCTTGAACTTCAGTTGGCCTCGGCAGATGGCCGTTCACACTCAGTCTGGTTCTGCTGGAGGTTTCTTCCTCTTAAAAGGGGAGTTTTTCCTCTCCACTGTCACTACAAGCGTGCTTAGTGTGAGGAATTGCCTTCGAGTCAATGAGTCAATGCAATCAACTGGTTTTCCTTAGATAGAAAACTTTGAATCAACTGGACTGGATGATCTGGTGAACTGTAAAGTGCCTTGAGAGAACGTGTTGTGAATTGGCGCTATAGAAATAAACTAAATTGAATTAAAAAGCGCATGTACTTAGTGAAGAGGATGAGGAAAGCCTACCCACCCACACGTCCTTCTACTGAAGCACCATAGAGAGCGTTCTGACCAGCTGTCTCACTGTGTGGTGTGAAGGCTGCAGCGCCTCAGACTGGAAGAAAGTGAAAAGAGTGTTAGAACAGCAGAGAGGATCATTGGGGCTCCTCTTTCCTCCATAAAGATATTTCATCATGGCGACACGTTTCCTGAGTCCATAACATTATCAATGATGCCTCCCATCCCCACCATGGACTGTTATCTCTGCTGCCTTCTGGGAAGAGGCTTTGAAGCATTCGATGTAGGTCTAGCAGATTTCTAAACAGCTTCTTCCCCAATGCCATCAGACAGCTGAACTGTTGAAAAAACTAAATCATGTCAGACTCTGTATCAAACTGACAACAAACCTTGTATTTATTGGGAGGGTAGTTATGAGACATGACTGGAGAAGCTATCCTCATGGGAAATGATAGTTAAAGATACAAGACACCAATTTAAAGGTGCTATTAAATAATTATTCAGAGAAAAGCTGTAATAAAAAAAACTTTTGATTTTTTTTAAGGAATTAGGACAGAAACTTCTGGAATATGTTTATGGAACATTGTATACATGGAAAGGTGTATATATTTATATAGTAAACATACACAAAAGAGATATGTCTTCCACTGTTTGCTGGGTCTTTAATGTAGTGAAACGTATAGGTGGGCAGGAAGTTCATTTAAAAGGTTACCCAGAAAAAGGAAACACGATAAAGAGAATAGAGCAGCACTGTACATAGTGCAGATTTTACACGTTAAATTACAGTTCTGAATTATTTAACATTCATTTATCTTTGTTATAAGAGCAACTCCTTAGTGACTTGTGATTGTGAACTGAGGGTAACAAAGTCTGAAAAACTTGTTATCAGACTGATTTAGGTATTCACAGATTGATAAAATCCAACACATCCAGTTGCTTTCAAAACTCTCTGTTAGAACATAGACATATCTGTATTAGAAAGTTGTAAACTCTGTTGGCTGAATGTTTATTTCTCTGATTGAACTAAAATTTCTAAACAACCACTAAACAAATATTAAACATACTTTTATCAAGCCTCTGTATTTCTTTTTGTAGATATTGGTCAAATTTTAATACTCTCATCCTACATATTGTTTGTTTATTGGTTGTACAGTAGGTGAAAAACAAACATGGTTAATAGAAATGCGTTTTACTTGTTGAAATAAATGGCAAAAATAAATGTACAACATATTAGTATTCTAAATTACTGAATGGGTTCTACATATAGACTTCTCTGGACTGAATCCAATCCTGCCGCACACTGGCAACCTGTCCAGAGTGTATACCGCTGCTGGCCCATAGACTGCTAGAGATAGGAACAAGTCCCACTGTGACCCGGTCGGACGGACGCATGCTACACTTTATAAATTTTTATTTGAAAAATATCCCAATAATTATGAAGCACTTTTCCTCAAAATATTCCTGCAAAAGTTCCAATAATGCATTATTTTGTGTTGGGCTATCTCAAAAACAAATTAATATGATCAAATCTGATAATTGTTTAGTAATAGCAGTAATACTTTTGATGAAACAATGTTAACCATTAATAAAGTAATAATTTAAAATTTTACTGAAAAACATGTTGTGTGTAGTATTTGCCAAATTTACTCAGAATAGAACAGGAATTTGTGCTTAGAAGTGTGGAGCCTGGCAAGGGTGAAAAATTTTAAGCACTACCACTCACCCTGCACCTCTCATCACCCACCCACATACACACACACACTCACACACTCCTTTTCTGGATGTGTGCACATAAACACTCGGATGTCAGTGAAGTCTGAGTGACTCGATCCCTGTCACCGTTTGCCTGCTGTGAAAACAGCACCACCCCACTTTTCTCCCTCCCTTCAGCCTGGACGCCAGCCTGACATACCAGACCTCGTTCGTTAGCGTATATTTTTACCCACCGTTACTAAATTAGGAAGCCAGAGGGAGCGAATGGAGCACGGCTGCCAAGGCAGAAGAAGAAGGGTCTGATCAGTCCTGGGTTTGCTGAGGGGCCCATGCCAACCCGACCAGCTTCATTAAGAGGCACTTGGGTTTCAGAAATAGAAGCCCAATGGAGACCGGGGCCAAAAAGATCCCTGAATGGCCAGCCAAAAAGCTCATGGGACAAACAAACAAATAAACGAGTCGTCTTATAGCCTGCCAGAACCAACCGGCAGTGGCCATCCCAAGGAGCCAGCAGAAGTTATCTAAAGCACTCTCTTACACAAAATGTACCATGTCCCAAGTTTGAAAGTGGCGAAGTTTCTACTTTGCCAACAAAGTTCAGAATAAATTAACCTAGAAATCTGTCTCTGGAGACCAATTTCTCAAAGCAGCCACAGAGACATAACTTGTTTATATGACATGCATATTGTGTAGTGATGGGAGAAAGGATATTTTTACAAGTAAAGGTACATTTCCTCTACTGGCTGTGTGGATATACAGCATCTTTTCAGTGGAATCTAAAAACCCTTTTACAGAAAGAAATGTATTAAATGGTGTTAAAATGTGAAAATATGTCAGTTATTTGGACTTACATTCTTTAAAATTCTCCACAAAACAAGTCACTAATGGGACTGATGACATATGTCCAAATGAGATATTTGTTTTTATTTCCAACATGTTTTTTTGTTTAGTGTTGTTCTTTTTGATTCTTGATTTAGAAATTGCCCAGTCAATGTCCTAACAAGAATCTACAGGGAATCTACATGCTGAGCTAGAGATTATTGTAATGGCTTGGAAGAAAAGAATTTGAGAAAAACTTAGATTAAATACCAAAAAAAAAGAAAGATTTTTAAAAAGTAATTGCGAAAAAAAGGCTACATCACCTATGGGAGAGGATTAGGGCCAGTGGAAAAAAAAAAAAAAAAAGTTAACTGATTTTTTTATTTTTATTTTATGTCAGTATAGTATGGGAAAAAAAGTCAGAATTCTGACTTTTTTCTCAGAATTCTGACTTTAATCTCAGAATTCTGACTTTTTTTTATTGTCAGAATTCAGTCAGAATTCAGTCAGAATTCTGAGAAAAAAAATCTTTTTTCCCCATGTTAAACTGAAATAAAATTTAAAAATCAGTTTACTTTTTTTTTTTTTCAGTGGCCCTAATCCTCTTCCGTAATCACCTGTCCAAGATCCATCGCATTTTTTTTTTCTTAGGATCACTGAGATTTAAATATATCCCTAAAAATATATCCCCCAAAAATAAAAAACAGCCAAAAGCCATATATATTAACTTATTTTGTGTTTATTAAATTCAAGAAATAAAGTAATCTAAACTAGACTAAAAACTTTTTCTTCAGTCTCAAGTAACATCAGTTTTTGCTAGGAGTGTAAAAATACATTATTTTTCACTTTCAGAATCTTTACTTGAATTTAATAGAAAACGCAAAAATAACTGCATATAGTGATTCATTTACTAGCACATATTATACATTGTTTTTATGAAAACATTGAGTTTTTAAACATAAGCCCATAAGCAGTGATGCCCTTTTAGATTACACCTAAAATACAGATCAGACACTTTTTATTTCCCTTGATCCTTCTCGAGATTGGATTCCACTTGTACATTTCTGTGGAATTTGTAATTCCACATAATACAGAATCAAAAATATTAATCGGCATAAAGACTAAAGAAGCACCTGGGAGCAGAAAAATATGAAGTCATGAAATTATAAAGTCCATTCAGGCTCAAATCTGAGGGCTGATACATGAGATTTTGGCAGCTCTTAAGATCCCACAAAGCACTGCATTACTCTTTATTTGGAATTGGAAGATATCTGGAATCAACAAAACCTCCCTAGATCTGACAGGATGACCAAACGCTTATTAGGGAAGACAGACGTTGGTTCAAGTGGTGACCAAGAACCAGTCAGTCAGACAGTTGGACCTTTATGGAAGACTCACCATCAAACGTTGCAGTCTGTCTGACTTTGCCAAAAAGGGGTTTAGTTAGACCAGAACAAAGAAAAATCACAGGTTTTATAATGACAAAATAGCACTTTTTGGGTTGAACTTTAGGCATCAGGTTCTCAAAAACAGACATTTATTGTCAAAGGAGAAACATCAGCTGTACTCTAAACTAGTGTACTCTCAAACTCCAGGGCAATAATTAACTTGGCCTCTTAGCATTTGCACCAAATCCTTCAAAAACAGGCCTATTAAGCTCACAGAGCCATGTTAAATAAGCTTCAAGCCTGCTATTGCTGCCAAATGTGCTTTAGTACAGTATTAAGCTATCATATGATATTCAAACGTGTAGAACTGTATTGTTCAGTTAGAAATTGTACAAAAACAAGACTACTAGAATTGCTCTAAACATAACTATGTTACAGCCAAGCCTGCTGCATAATAAGTGTGAAAACGATCAGGTGTGGTAGCACTGTAAATGTTTTTGATATCAGTGTGTGATTTTAGTATTGATAGTAAGTACAATTAGATTATTGGTGCATGCAACATAGTGGTACTTAAAGTACCAATATAGTCAATATAACATCAGGTATTATATGTATAAGTTTTTTGTATTCAAACATATTATTCTTTTAAAACCCTAATTTCATGAGGATCACAACATTAATACAATCCCTCACTGAACAGATGAGGTCTAGTAGAGACTGCTGCTTTTTGTGAACCTATACTGGCATCTTGTGGAGAGAGAGGGGGAGATTATTTTACTCATACTAATAAAAATGTCTAAAAAACTTGAAAGCCTTTTTAACTGAACAACTTAAAGAGTATTCAAGAGCACTTTTTAAAAATGATTAAATATGACCAAAGTCCTGAACAAGTTTAAAGAAGTTATTTAACAAGCCTAATATTTATACTCCATTTGTGTCTATGTCTTTATCCTGTTTAGACTAAACAGTAAAGAATATCAGAAAAGTATCGATTTGTCATTTTTTTAGTGTATGTGAAGGGAGTGTAGTTGTATCCTTTTGTGCAGATATTAGGATTTGGGGAAGCTAATAGAGGTGGGTAGTAAAAAGTTGTATTTACCCAAGTATTATGAAAAAAGTTGTGTTTACTTAAGATGTAACATTTTAAAATAGATTTACTATTAGGGGACATTTTTTCTGCACCTTGCTTCTTTTTTTGTTTTTTGTTTTTTTAATGATTTTATTTGAAATATTGCTGCTCTAAAGAAATCATCTGGTCTCTATTCATTACCTACCTTAAAATAAAAACCCAGACACA
>NW_015150630.1:124500-135949 GCF_000732505.1 Cyprinodon variegatus | reverse complement strand
GCTATAAGTAGGTTATTTAGCCACAAGATGGCAGTATAATCCTTTAAGAATGAAGGGGTCTTAAATGAGTTTTCTTCAAAAACAATGTCACTTTCCCCAATAATTGACTGCTAGTGATTGCAGATGCTTTTGGTCTGTTGGCTACATTTCATTTTTTTTTTTTTTGGGCAAAAGTTGTAATGTTGGTCTTTCTAACTTTTTTGGAATTTTGAGCATATCTTTGCTTATCTTTTCAAGCTTATCTACTTCTTTTAGATCTGTGTGAATTTATATATTTAAGAAAATTCTAAATGAATTTCAGCTTTGTTTACTTATTGTATTTTTATCTATGTTTTTTCTTATTTCCAATGAGATTGACAGAAGCTGGTACATCCTCAGGAAAAGATTAAAGCATTAAAGGATCAGGGTGGAGACAGCAAGGACGTTTATCATCAGCTGCACAGTGTGCTAGTCTGTTGTGGTAACAAGAAATTCCCACTGCTCATCATAGTTCAGCTCACTCAGGATGAAATTAGCAGCCCAACTGGAAAAGGATATGACATGTTATGTTTATCTCCATCGAGTGTGTCGTATCTTATCTTTACACTGACAGGGTTAAAATAGAAGACTATTTTGATCACTTACAAGTTATGTCTAGGGACCTCAATGAATTATCCAGTCCTAATCAGTGTCCTAACGTTGTTGTACTTAACCTTAGACATAAGGTTGGATTATTTTACATATATATATGTTATTTTGCAGCTTCATTGCATATTCAACAAAAACAAAAGACCAATTTGAAAACCTACAGTAATATACTAATAATCAGCATCTTGCTTTGTCTTGCTTTCAACACCTAGATCAGTTGCTGCTCTGTATAGGATTATTATCTTATTTGTCTACTTTATAAAACACATTCTCATTAAAGCTTACTATAATGAAAATTAATTTTACTTACACGTTACAGATGCAAATTAGTTAACCAGATATCAGAACTCTATATTCTTTTTCTTTTTGTATTTGCATTGAAATGTAGTCCACAGAGGCCTGTTTCACAAAAGCTAAATTTAGAAATCAGAGGATAAGAGATCTAGTCAGACCTGACCTGACATGATGAGTTGTCTTCACCTCTTTCACAAAGGCCAAGCCAGATTTAAAAGGGGCGGCTGTACCAAGGCAGGTGGAAGTCATCCAGCTAATGGCAGGTCTACAGATTTCTTCAAGAGGTCATGAAGTCGGTCATAGATTCACTGATTTAGCAAACAGTAGGGGATCTACTTCATGCCTTCATAGCCTGAAATACACATTTCCAAACCACCTCTCTTAACTGTAATCATAATAATAGTTGCTTGTCATTTTCTTCAAATGAACAACTAAAGTTAGTTTTTCTATAAGCATGTCGTTTTGCTGCAGCCTGAATGTTGCTAAAAAATGCGGTCAGCATCAGAATATTTGAAGAATAATGATTAATTTATGGAATGTAATTCGCATAATAGATTTATGGATCTGACAGGTCTAAAAATAACTCTCTCTTAACTGAACATTGCCATTTTTTGTGTTAACAAAATCCTCTTCATGTGTTCTAGAGGAGCATCATATCTTAATGCATTTGCAGTCCAGTTTACCAATAGCAGGGAATAAAAGAATGTAAATAGTCCACCTGTTCCAAAGTTTCTTTTGTGATGTGTAGCTTAGTTCATGTTACCTGCAATATTATATAATTTATATTCCACCATATTATTTTAATGCCAACTACACACTTTTAATAGGGCAGAAAATAGTGGCTTTGCTAAGATTTTCAAAACTTGCTATATATCAGATATGCCCAGTCGGATGTTTGCATCTCTATAATCTATACTTAGTTTTCTGTCACTTAGTTTATGATTTATTATCTTTGAAACTCAGTCCAAAATAACTTTTTCTGAAGTCTTAACTTCATTTAAATTATTCTTTGTACATGCAAATTTTTATTTAGAGGCCATAGGCTATTTTCTAACCCCAACCCTATTTTCTAACAAGCCCTTTAAATCAGCCCTATTTGTTAAACGTCATTTTAAATGCTCAGTAACCTCCATAGAGCATCCAATGTATTATTTCAGGTATTTTGCAGGCTATGTTCATAGAATGTTTTAAAACCCAATGAGGAATATATAAAAAATGTAATGCAATCTTCTAAATAAACTGGAAATGAGAAAATGTGAACTTATTTTTTTTATCACTATAATCACAAGATTTACATTTATCTCAGTGTTTAATGGAGATCCCTAGAGGGAAACGTGGTGAGCTATACTTGCAGGAATTTGTAAATGATGCCATATCTGTTTCTGAAAGTCAGTGTTTGTTGACATGTATGTGGTTGTAAAAAAAATGTGCAGGCTTGCTGGTGTGTGTAAGCTCTCTAAACCTCCTTTGTTTGATGATGACTAAGAATTTGGCACGCTGTTAAAAGCACTGTCAGTCAACACTGTTTTGATGGAGGGGAATGTTCCCACTAAAGCCTGGAACAATGAAGTAAGCTTCCCTTTGGATCCTGACTCCAAATATTCCAGGAGTTTTAGATGTAGCCTCAAGGTGTGCTTGTTTATTCAGTAGATTTGTATTTTTCAATCGGAATGATGAATTCTGGTGGTTCCTCTAAATCTTTTTATTGGTCACGAATCAGCCTATAATTCAAAACATTTTAATTTAAAAAATACTGTGGTGTATTTCATAACTTAGCGCTGATTGCAAGATGCATTCAGATAAACTCTCCAACTCTTGTTTTGAATTTTCACAAGCCTTTCGCCAATATTTGGTAAGCTTTTAATTTCGAAATATTGCTTTTCTGTGACTTTTAAAAAAAATCAGATATAGAAATTTGCTGTTCTTCATGAATATATTCCTAAGGGAAATGTGCGTTGATCGAGGCTGAAGCTTAAAAATGCTCATATTTACACATTCAAACAAGATAAATTACATCTCCAAATAAATGGTTGAAGGAGGAATTTGAGTGAACTTATTTTCTCATCACTGTTAAAGATAGGCTCTTTGTGTCTGCACCTTGACGTTTTCTCTCTCTGGTTCTTTTTCCTGAAAAGAGATCACAAACTCTTTAAATAACACTTTAAAACTTAAACAACCATGAGACATGACAACAGATTTTGATAGAAATTGTAATCTTACTCAGATCAGAGAAATTGCTTAGAGTTACAGGTGGCCACGATTAAAAGTTAAAGAGGCATTTTATGCCACCACATCACAGTTTACATCATACACGTTAACAGATGAGGAGACATCCATGGCTCCAGCCTTATCAAAATATTACACTTTGTTCTTAGCTGAAGGACAACACTCTCATTCCATTCCCAAAGATTTGCCACATACAGAATTAAGATTATAACTGTATATCCGGACAGAGGAACTGTCTTAATTAGATAAAATATTGTGGAAAACATTAGTTCTGACACACAACAGGCAGCTAATATTAAGGTATAATAAACTCAAACATCATCAGTGATAATTATCCTAACATCACCAACAATCCTGTATAGTTACTGCCATACACATTTTTGTAAATATAATCAATATAGCACAGTTTACACTACTTTAATTCAATTCAGTTAGTTATATAGCACCAATTAACATCATACAGTATATCATCTTGAGGCACTTTACAGAGCCTGGTTCAAAGTTCTCTATCTAGGAAAACCAGCTGATTGAATTGACTCATTTACTCTTCAGTAATCCCTCACACTAGGTTACTTTAAGGAGCCTTTTCAAAATAATATCCATAAATAGCACATCTTGTCTACAACTTTCTATTACTTAGAATATTATTGCTTTTATTGTAATGTCTATACTTTATATTTATCTTATCACTGTTACCTGTCATGTTCCGCACTTTATGTCAGTCTGTAAATGTCAGTCTTGTATATTTCTTGTATATTTGTATATTTCTAGAGAGTAAACGTAATTTCATTTCCCTTGTATGTCTTGTACATCTGAAGAAAGTGACAATAAAAGCTGACTTGACTTGATATTTTAATTATTAATGTGCTTAATGCTATAAAAGCCAAGAGAAAATTAGTTCTTAGATAGCTATGTCTCTACTTTGTAGCTTAGTCAACAAATAGGTTGGATTGGAAATCGGGTAGGTAAATTTAGTCCATTATCTGGAAGCATTCGGAACTTAAAAAGGTGAAAATAGAAAAGTATTCTCATTGGACATCATTTATAAATGTTGGCAACATTTTCTTTTTTTAACTGCATTTCTAATTTCTTTTATATAATTGTAAACAAAACTCTATGCACCGTTTCCTGTTACACTTTTTCCTTCCACTGAACTTTCTTTGAATATGATTATGTAAAATTCTGTTAAATGCCAGCTTCTTTAAAAATTAATTGTAGTGAATATCTCTGTGTGCCATGACTGTACTGCACAACATTAAAGTCACCAGTCTTCTCCATTGCTGTAATTGCCATAAGATATCCATAAGATCAGTACCTGTCCTGACAATTTAATACAGTTACTAAGGCTTTTTTTGTTTTTTTCTCCCATTAATGATCCTACTAGACATAGATGGCCGGTCAATACTGGCTGTTGTTTTTTTGTTTTTGATCTATTATTAAAATGTCTTTTTTGGTAAGATTTTGACTTGTATAATATTTGTTATTATTCTGTATTTTGTATGATATTAATGGAGGAAGCAAAAGCAAATTTGGTCTTGAGGATTGTCCTGCCAAAAATCGACAGCAGATATCAAGGATGTGTTAGACTGCTGTCATAATAAATTGTATCAGTATCTGCTTTAAAAGAAAAAAAATATATAAATAAATAAAATGTAGCAATCAATCTTTAATTCAAACCTATGGTAACAACAAGAAAAAGTTTTATAAGTCAGGATGCCGGTTTCAGTAGTCCCTGGTTTTAACAGCTTAAAATCTTTGGTGTGTTTTTCCGTCTGTTTCTTTTCTTTTTTTTAATTTTGCCTAAGGATGGCCTGTCTGTTTCATTTACTTAAAAAAAGCCCAGGGTAACTCACAAAAAAACATTTTCTGGAAACAATTACTAAAAGAGCATGGCGTTGCCGGCTTGGCAGCACATTGACACAACCATAATTATATTAACTCTGCCTTGTGGACTTTTGGTATGTTTCAATAGAATTTGTCATCTTGCCTTTTGGTCAGGAAGTGTGGGAGGATGCAGAGTGAATGAGAGGATAGAGAGGCCTTGTTGTACTCTGCCCATGTCAACAGAAAGGCAGAACTCAGAAGATGTGAAAATCTAGCTGTGGCTTCAGCAAGTATTCTACCATAAATGGGTCTGAAAGTAACTTTTATGGGTGGGTACATTTTGCTGTTCATCTAATCATGTTAGGTAATCATAGAAAAATTATCTACCGGAAAATCGGCATTCGTCATTTTTACATAACCTGTCACTGATATACATGCAATCTTAGTAATTATTCCAATATTGGTAAGGGCATATTTTATAAATACTATAAATAAGTGACATAGAAGTTGAATTTAGTGTTAACTTTCTCTTTTCTATCAGATAAGTTAGGGAAGTCTTTTGTGACCCCCCCTTTTAGCTCAAGCTAAATTAATTATAGAGTCCATTAGCTTGCTTGAAGCTCTTAACACAGCAGCTATTTGGATCCACTGCCACTCTGTTAGTTAATGCAGCCTTGGTTTATTACAGTGTAAGGGGAAATTAGTCTGAAATGATCAACAAACATGGCAAGCAAAATGGGAATAAAGCATGAATTATTATAGGTACAGTGCAGCTTTTTCTTGTGTCATAAGGTCCAGTTCCAGCAGGACTTAGGTGGTTTCCACTGACTCACCAAGAACGTCCCCTAATTTAGACATCCTGGAAAAAAGAAAGCAGCCATGCAAAATTAGGAGCTGTAGAAATCTAATTTTCAGAGGAAAATTGTTGAAAATTGGACTGATGGGATAAATAAAAAGAGCCCTGACCTCAAACTGGACCAAGGGCTGGGGTTGGGGTTCACTGAAGAGCATCTGGTGGTAGGGCCAGTCCGAGCCAAAATAAGAGACACAATGCCATGTTCCAACGGGCCCACCACCTGCAAAGGGAAACATAAGGAACCAGTGCTAACAGGACTGGGCAGAAGTTGGAGGTGGCCTGATCCACAGACAACTAAAAAGGCTCTGTGGACACTGAATGTCACATCACTGGGGGATTGCCTCTAAGTAGTTGAAGTCGGGGAAGATTTACAATCTGGACCTAACCCTCAGGCCAGAAACAACATACCGTCTCTAGGGATTCTGTGTCATATTTTCCAAATGCATATTGATGATCCCAAGACTTTTGGGAAAATATTGTGTGGTCTGATAAGATAAGAATAAATCTTTTTTTTTAATGGTGTATTTTTGGCTAACCAGTCAGGGTTTTGGACACTTGCTATCAAACCACAATTTGTATTGTCTGTCCAAAAATCCTGAAGAATATCTCTCTTCCAGTTTGTGAACTAATAATTAAATGGCCCAGTACCACGAAGAAGTACAACAATCCAAAGAAGACCAGCAAATCCAGTGCAATGTGGACTTAAGTCAGAGAAAGATGCTTTGGCGCAATCTAGGAACACTCAACAAATTCTTACTTAACAAAAACAATACTGAAAGGAGAAGTCTTTACACGCTCATCCACAGCAATGTTAAGGAGTCAGTTCTCTTAAGCACAAATGCTTGTTAGCAGTTGATTCTATCACAGGTAGTGAAGACTTAGACTTAGACTCAACTTTATTTATCTCTTGGGATTACTCCTTCAGGAAAATTCTGCCTCCAGTAGCTTATATAGAGTACAAAGTGTTAAAATAAGATGCCATTAAATATAAAAATACGAAAGAGAATAATAAAGAGTGTATATAGTACCAAAAAAGCATAAAACTAAAAATTTGTGATGTCCTGGAATATGTTTCCCTTATAAAAATATCTGCACAGTAAATATTTAATGGAAGACTATACAGTAGTTGACTTGGGTTATTGCACTTGCGCTCCAGTGATGTACTGACCTTATTCCATAAAAGTTCAAAAAAATTCAAAAAAATATGAGTGCAGCGAGTAATGCTCTGATCTTTATATTGGCCCAACACAGAAGAGCGGCCTCCTCTGGACAAGACTCCACAGTACACCTACACCTTGTAGACAAAGGACATTATTTTGAGGAGCAGAATGTTCACATTCTGGATAAAGAAAATAGGTGGTTTGAGAGGGGCGTTGAGGAAGCAATCTATGTTAAGAGAGAAAAAACAACTTTAAACAGAGGTGGTGGACTCAGATTCCAGCTTCTAAATCGTACAATTCAGTTATAGAGATGATCCCTTCCAGATATCACCACACCCCCTGCCCCATCACAGAGGAACAAAGCATCTCCCCGCTCCAGCAGGTGAACAATACCTCCTTAACGACTGACCCTTAACAATTATAGACAGGTTTCAGGTATTACAGGAGACAATCCCCACCTTTAACGACAATACCCCCCTTTAACAACCGACCCTCAGAATCATAGACAGATTTCTGATATTACAGCCTAACAGTGGAACCAAACGACCCACTCATCGGTTTTCATTTGCACGTTTCCAAGCGATACAAGGCCTTGTCTATATATAGGCTCAAAGTCACTGCGGATCCATACATTTGATTTGAGAAAGCTTCCTGGAGAGGTGGCGAAACATCTTCAAATCTTGGAAACCAAGTCCAGTGGATTTTTTTTTTACTTTTACAGAATGACTATGACCTGGATGACTGAGAATCTTCATCAGCGTACTGACCTTATAAATAAGTTTAAAAATATACACAGGCTAAACAGTAGTTGACATCTAATATTGCACAATGAGAGATAGAAAAATTATGCACATGAGTGACAATAGGTAATATTTTGCATAAGATATCCAAAGAGGGGGACCCTAGTCCCCCTTCTTATCACCTCCTCCTTCCCCCAAGTGAGGAGATGTACAGCTTGATAGCTTGGGGAACAAAGGAGTTCAGCAGTCTGTTGGTCCTGCATTTGGGGGGCAGCAATCTCTCACTGATCAGGCTCCTCTGAGTGGTAATGACAGTGTGCAGAGGGTGGCTGGCATTTAAGAGGCAAACATTTTTTTCACCGCATTATAAATGTTGATCTTTATTATTATGGTGGCTCTCTCGTGTTCGTGTTTAATTGTGCCTTTTCTTTTGCAGGATTCCGACAAGGCTAAATCAGCAAAAGAGGGCGTTAAGTCAATGTAAGAAATCTTTGGAACTTCTGCAGAACTGCATGTCTTAACAGAGAAAACGTGCAATCTCTATTAAGACATAACTACCACTGAACAGCACAGAAATAACTTGGACAGAGCTATAGAGTATTTGTCCAAGGTTAGTAAACTTGCTTTGGTCCCATTTGCCTACTCATGTTAGGTTAAAGCTTATCTTATTGGATGTTTGTTATCTGTCTTGTTTTACATAGTCGTTTCTGCTAAGCACATACCATACCTATGAGTCATGGTCCAGAGGGTCTGGAGGGGGCTCAGATCTCCCACAGCCTGGCCATGATTATTTTTGCTGCACTAGATCAGCCTCACAATGGTTACTGTGTTTGTGGAAACTGGTTAGGCCTGGGCTAAACACATAGGACTGCTGCATTGGGGGAACATTCACTAGCACTGTTGCCTTGCAGAAAGAAGGTCCTGGTTTCTGCATGGACTACATGTTCGCCCTGTTCATGTATGAGTTCCCACCAAATACTCCAGCTTTTTCCAATAGCAAAACACAAATTCATTATGTTTACCGTTTTCCCTAAAATGAACAGAAACATTATTCTGTATTATTCTGTAATGAACTGCTGCCCTGTTCAGGGTGAATCCCTTCCTCTGCTACTATTCAGATCTGCTCTGTCAGAACTCTGCATGCAGCTGTTTTGTTTAAAAGAAAAATCAATCAAAAAATATTTTAATTGTGAAGAAGGGTTTATCTGCTCTGGCTTTCATCTGCATCCCAGTTTGGCTGCAGCCATGAACTAAATAACAGTATGCATTCTGACACGTTTATTTCAATCTGCATTCACTCAGAAAACATTGAATTCCTACTGGTTTTAAGAGAGCCTATCTGTAAGACAAGCATGATTCACCACTGACTTTAAAGCATTGAATAGCTTTACATCTCATATTTTTTGGTGTAGGATTATCTTTATTTTATATACAGTGATATTGGGTGCATAATGATGTAACCCACAAATCAGTGATTTTTCATAATGATATCTTGATTGTCCTGTTTACTTCATGTTGCTTTAGAAACTGCAGGTCACTATTTTGGGCATAGTCTATGTGCTTATAGTATCACTGAAGGTCCACATGATACAGCTTTCCTTGTAGCCCAAGATGACTTCTGTCACTACCTCTTGATTAATGGACAGCAGGAGGTTAGAAACAGTGTCCCATGTAAACAACCACTTTACACCAATAGGACAATACTATCACAACTTCTATATATTGCTTGAAAAAAATAACTGAATCTTTCAAATTCCTTCTGTTTTGTTTTGTTTTCTTTTTTGTTCACATATCTTTTTGAACATCAAAGTCATGTTATTTTCAGACAGATCATTTATGTCATTTTAAAATGTAGTTTTTAGTGGATTGTGCTATTTATAAATTTGAGTGAGTGTGCATAAACTACCTCATTCTAGTGCAGGCTTTGATTAGGCCACTCAAAAACATTTTTTTTCTACTTTTATTTGTAGTATTCATGGGTGGCATTTAAATCATTATGCCACTGCACAACTCCCACACTTTTGAAATGAAAGGTCAGAAATTTCTGCTAGAGAGTATAATTCATGATCTACTATGGCAAGCCATTCAGTTCTTGAAGAAGCAAAGCAGACCCAAGCCATCACTCTATCACCATCATGAGACTGCTGCTATGACTCTCTTTTCTTTACATGGTTTGTGCCAGGTGCACATTTTCAACCAGTCTCTTTGTTATTGTTGAATAACCAACACAGAGTGAGGCAAAGGGGGCTCAGCAGTGGGGTTAGAGGTACTTACAGTAAGATGTTCCTCATGGTTTCTTTGTGATGACGTTGGTGAATCATTTATAGGCTCTTGAAGGGATTTTGGTATTCTATTCAATTAAATAACCATGTTGTTACTTTTTTTCTCTATTTATCACATGCTTTTGCTTGCTAAAATATTTAAGATAAATTTCAATGACTTTGTTTATCATTTATTATCAAACATATTCAATTGGGGCACTGTGATACTCTTGATAATGATTAAACAGAAACTAAATCAATGTGCCAGTAATATAATTCATCCAAAATTAAAATGTAATTCAGCAAGAGGATCGACTTTCGCTCCTTTTCTCATTGATACACTCCAAATCAAAAATTAATTTCATGGAATAATTATCCTGTATTAAAATGAGTTTGATCTTAGATGTATAAAAAACTAGTCTCTGATAAGTTAAAAACCTTGCTAAATGTCCTATTTTTGTGTATAATTTCTATTTTAACCAACAAACCCATTACATAGGCTTTAAACAGACCAAACAGAAGTTTGTCTTTGAAGCTAATTAGTCAGTAACTTTATATAGATAGTATTAACATACTCTCATATATATTTGTGTAAAAACACAACTTGGTGGTAAGGACTTGTCATTTAAATCCAATATCGAACTGGTTTCTAGAATGTCTGTCTTTCACCTCTGGAATATTGCAAAGATTAAAACTATCTTTTCCAGGGCGATGCTGAGAAACTAGTCCAAACATTTGTTACCTTAAGGTTAAAGTATTTAAATCAGTAACTCTACAAACTGTAGTTTAAGCTGTTCAGCTGATCCAAAATGCTGCAGCCAGAGTTCTTGTACAAATCAAAAAGAGAGATCACAATTCATCTCTTTTACCTTCTCTTTTTTGGCTTCCTTTTAAATAGAGAATAAAATGTAAAATTCTCCTTCTCACATATGAATTACTAATTAATCAGTCTCCATCTTATATTAGATATCTGATTTTTCCTTATGTTACCAACAAAACGGTTTACTCTCAATCGGAAGGTTTAATTGTGGTTCCTACATTTGCTAAAATAGAATGGAAAGCAGTTTTTTTAGTTGTCCGGCTCTTCTCCTGTTAAATTGACTACCGGTTTTAGTCTAGGAGGCAGACACCCTGTCTACTTTTAAAACCTAAAACTTAGCCTTAGTGTAGCTAGAGTAGCTAAGGTTATCCCAGGTTATCTTTAAATTCATGCTGCTATTGGCTTACGCTGCTGGAATACATAGGAACCACTTTTCATCATTCCACTTCATGACCATTTTATCTCTATTCTCCAGTTCATCTGTATTTCTCAGATAAATCACTGCTTTACGATCCTTTTGAGTGTCTGATTTTGTCTAATGAACCCCCAATCAGCCTAAACAGAAGGCTGAACATAGTGATCCTGGTTCTTATGGTGGTTTATTCCTGTTTTAAAAGGAAGCTTTTTTCTCTCCACTGTTG
>NW_015150630.1:112034-124437 GCF_000732505.1 Cyprinodon variegatus | reverse complement strand
ATAGTATGTATAGATCACTGCTTTACGATCCTTTTGAGTGTCTGATTTTGTCTAATGAACCCCCAATCAGCCTAAACAGAAGGCTGAACATAGTGATCCTGGTTCTTATGGTGGTTTATTCCTGTTTTAAAAGGAAGTTTTTTTTTCTCTCCACTGTTGGTGCATGCATGCTCTATGTAAGGGATTGTTGTAGAGTCAATGACACAATGCAAGCAAGTGTCAAATGTAGCCATCTAGGAAGAGCGAATCAGTGCAAAGTCAATGACTCAATGCAATCAGTTGTTTTTTTCCTTAGATCGAAAACTTTTAACCAATCTGAGTGTTTGATCTGATAAAATTGTCTCTGAAAAGTCCCTTGAGATGATAGGTGTTATGATTTGCCCTATATAAATAAACTGAACTAAATTATATTGAATTCCAGTTAGGATAAGAGAGGATAGCATGGGAATTATACATGAAAAAGTTACAGTTTCTTTCATCAAATATGACGTATTCAGACCATAATTGTTTAGGGTGGTTAAATGAAAGGTCAGAAATCCAAATGTTTGGACACATTTAAACCTGTTAGATGATGACAAGCCCTTCCAGAATACACACAAAGAGTCCCTGTCATTTTGAGACCAGCTATTTCTGCTGTCTCTGAAGAGCTGGATGTTTTTAGAGTAGAGGCTAATCTTGGATAAGGGCAATGAGTAGAGTCAGCCTTCCTGGTGTAAAATATCACACATTGACTTTCCTCACTCTGGATACAACTTCACAGACAGGCAGCAACAGAAGTTAAATGGCAGTTTTCTAACTGCTAATCGTTAACTGAATATTGACCTGAACATTCCACTAAAGCAAAATAACATTTCTTTGTCTTTCAGCATATTTCCATTTAATAAAAGCCTGCATATTTTATAAATCTAATCAATGGTCTCTTATATGTACAATGGATGCTTTTCCTATATGTTATGTAACGGGTAGTGGTGTTTTCCTCATATTGCACAATTGCCCTATGAGCTCACTTGCCCCATGATGGTACAGCTCTCTAAAGGCCCTTATATGATTCTTGTAAGAACTTGCCTCTCAGTGGAGCCCCCGGTCACTATGGGGTTTTGTTGCTGCTATTTGAGCATAGAGGGGTTCCAAGAATGACAGGGTAGATCAGGGCTTACTAAATCTCCCCCACGTTGAAGTTGTAACCTTTATGAAGCACCCTAGCTCAGAGCAGATATGTCAACAGGGATTATTTTACCCTGTTGTCATGCTGAATCCGCCTACAGTTTTAGTGAGAAAATGTGTCTTTCCAAAGGAACTCTGACCTATAGATGAATAGAATACAAAAGAGCGTCTAAAAACAAAGAACAATAGTTCATAGAGACACAGAGTTGACTCCACCCCCTTTTCCCTCTACAGTATTGCTGAAAAAAACAGTCCTTCCATTACATCAACCTTAGCAACCGTAAAAACATTCAAGAGGCCAGATGGATCTCTTCCAGATTAACAGTGTTGTGCTTTCCCCAGTGAAGATTGGGCCTTTTTCTCTCCTCCTTCCCTGGATTGAAACATTTGCTTCTTGTTATTTGCAATGATCAGAAAAGAGTCAAGTTTTTTATCACATGTGATAATTCAAAGTGTGTAATCATATGCAGATGTTTTAACCTTACTCTGCTTCTAATTTAGTAAGATGTATGATGATTACATCATAGATTTGAGCAATAATAGCTTGTGTTTTTCCTCACTTTCTTTGCCAGATTACATACAAAAAGAAAAATGCTGCCGTCTCAGTCTTTATTTTTCTACCCCCCAGATTATTGGGGTGCTATCAAATTTCTGGCAGATCCTCTAGTTTTACTGGATTGTCCGAGTGGTCAGCACAGGTGTTGTCAAAACTTTGGACAGCTACAGGGGTTATTTTGGTATGTTTGGTGTTTCCAGGATGTTGCTAGGATGTAGGTTTATTCCCACCTATATTAAGTTGCCCTTCTTATTTTTCACCTACCAATATCAATGTCATTGTTTTATGTTTCAATTTTAGCTCTTGAATGTTCAGAGTTTTTTGTATGGTCTTCGACACAAGAAAACTAAAGCTGCCCAGAGAGCTGTGGACATGTTGGCAAGGTAACTCAATAGAAAAGATTCCCATACTGATGAAAAAAATGAGTTAAATATTAAGATATTGGGGCTGCTCAGTGGCATAGAGGATAGCACTGCTGGATTGCAGCTAGAAGGTTCTGACTTTGATTCCTGGCCCAAGGTCTTTCTGCTTGGAATTTGCATGTTCTCCCTGAGCATGGGTGGGTTCTCTCCGGGTACTCTGGCTTCCTCCCACAGTCCAAAAAACATGACTGTTAGATTAATTGGCTTCTCTAAATTCTCCTTAGGTATGAGTGTGTGCGTGAATGGTTGTTTGTCTCTGTGTTGCCCTGCGATGGACTGGTGACAGGGTGTACTATGCCTCACGCCCATAGACAGCTGGAGATAGGCACCAGCACCCCTCATTCTTCTTCCTGGATAGGAAGCGAAATGTCTTCAAACTTGAAAACAAGTGATTATGTTTTTTTTTTTTTTTTTTACTTTTTTTGGAATATCACCAGAATGATTGACAATTAGGGGGACCACTTATTTTGAAAGAAATTTTACTCAGGTGCACATGGATGTATATCACTATTTTCATTTCTCCATGTTCTTTTCCAAAAATGAGGTTGTGTTTAGATAACACTGTAATTGTTTGTTAATAAACAATCAAATATTTAATGTTGTTTTTTTTATCTATATATGATAGTGCATAGTGTGACTCCTAATAGGTGCCTTTAACATTTAAGGTTCTCTGACTCTTAAGTATGATGATATTAAACCTTTAATTATTGTTCAGCTAATTGAGTCAACTATGTAATGCTAGTTTTTAAGCACCTGAAGTGGTTAAAAGGTAACACAGGGAAAACAAAAGGAAAAAAAAACACACACCTGTCCTGTTATACCAGCTAGTGTTAAAGAGATAAACTCGTTAAGATTTTAGTGAAATGATAATAGTCTTAAATTCAGCTATTTTTTTAGACTTGTTAAATTTTTTCAGTGAAAAAAATACTCACACAAAAATTCCAGTAGTGTATATTTAATATTCAATATGAAGATATCCATGAAGTATGAATTACATGCTAAAAGCAACATCGCCAAAAGCAGTTGTATGATTTAACAGAAATAATTTTCATACAATTTTATCCATCCAATTTATTCATGAACAATGATTGATATCTTCTTTGTAACTCTTCCGATACTAATCTTGGTTAATGCAATTTGTTGGCACATGGTATCCAGATACAAGTTTTTATAAAGATGTACCACAACTTTATAAATTTTTGAGAAAAGATTAAAAAGTCTGGAAAGGATTTGAAATCCTAATATATCTAGCCAGTAAACACAACACATCTTTTTGTGAAAAATTCGAGCAGTAGAAATACTAAATATTTTATTTATGTGTTTTACAATGCAGCAGCAAAAGGCTATTTTGTGAATATAATGCTCCATAAAGTGTAACTCTATAAGATATCCTGAAAATGCCCAATACAAGTAAACGGAGTGAATGCACTCACACTAATTATGCCTTTCCAAACAGCACAGAAGACAACAAACCCTGGTGGATGCTAAATGCCACTAAGCTGATGATCCAAAAATAGTCCTGAACACTCCCAGGTCAGAGTAAAGTTGAATCCATCGTGCCAATACTGCGACTTCCAACATATTTGAGCAAACAAAAGGTGTCAAATACAGCATGCCTTACAATAATATTCTCACCTTTTGTTGAGCTTTTGATTTAATTTATTTTTTTTATTTACTCTCCTCTTTTAGTTATTGCTTCAAATATACACTTTTTATTATACGTAAATAAGACGTCTTTAAAGTCATGTTAGAAGATTTTCAACTTGACCCTTTATCACATGTTGGGATCTCGAATGTTTTCCATACATCTATAATTCACAGCAGTGTAAAATAATGCTAATACATGCTTAACACATTTTAGTTAATAAATGCAGAATGTGTTTGTTGTTCAATACGTGTTTTACTTCTAAAAACATATTTTTTTGCTAGAAATGAAAAAAAATTTATTATCTTAATACTCATCTACAGTAAGTAATTTCTTTTTTTTGGTACATTTAATGTACATCTTCCACTTAAAATCCTACCTATAAGCCAAAATGCTTTCTTAATTGTCAATAATTTCATGTTTAATGTAACCTCTGTCTTTAGAATATAATAATTAATACCAATGTCAATGTATCTTATTAAGGTACTTGTTGCACAATTAGAATTCCCAACCTGCAAAGATAGCACAGCACAGAATAACAGTGCCCTGTGTTGGTCCATGGTAAACATAAATCCAAAGGATCCAACAATATAGGCACAGGTGACTGAGTCAATTGTTTAATGTACACTGTGGAGTTGGGTTTTTAAAGCTCCACCAAACAGCTTAATGCTAAATGATAGCTTAGATGAAGCATAGAAAATAAGGAAAGCTATATGAGATAAAATCAAGATAAACCAACACGTATATTTGTTGGTCTGTGGATTGACATCTTGCTCATATATTTGTTATTTTGCTCGTTGTTAAAAAATATGCAGTGCCACTGCCATGTTACATAATAGCGCCTGTGTGAATTCGATACAATTTCTGACACATTTCCTCGTTAGTCCTCGACGGGGCTTTCAAGGTAAAGTGTTGCAACTCTTTTTTCAGTAGAAATCTCTGGGTTTTCAGAGAGTAGGGACTGTAAATTTTGCTCTGAGCTCTCCTTACTATGGTCACCCTGCACCTCCATCTTAACGGCAAAAGACTTTTCTGATGGTTCCAGTTTGACGTGTTTCTCAATTACATTAGATGCAGATTCCCCAATGCCAGAAATGATCTCAAAACCATCATCATAAGCAATACCCCTGTCTTCGGAAACTCTAATACTATACCCTGACTCTGCTCCTCCTTGGAAGGCCTTTTCAAGATCCAGATTTGAAGATTTGAGAGCTTGCATTATCTGCTCTTCAGAAATATCATCTCCTTCCTCCAGTAGCCCAGAGGCTTCTAGGGATTGGGTGACATTTAGCTCTGCAACAATGGTCATGGTTCCATTGTCAGTTGATTGCTCAACTTTTTTAATTGCTACATTTTGTGGATTTTCATTGCTCAATTTTGTTAGGAAAGCCAACTCTTCCCTCAAAGGACCAGAAACTGAGGTCTGTAGGGTCTCCAAGGCTCCCTTCAGCTGCTGTTTGGGCTCCAAGGAGTCCTCTCTTAGGAACTCAAGCACAGATTCTTGCACTACAGGCGAAACCCGAACCTCTTCTTCAATGATGCATTCTGGAAAGCTATCTATGGGGAATGCACGATCACTTGACTTGTACTTATATTCATCACTTTCCTCTACAATCACTCTTCTCTGGGGAGGACTTTCATCTTGATAATACCTCTCATCTGATAAATCATCTACAACGCCATAATGTCCATAAGACATTATTCCTCCACCTTCCTCCGGTTCAGAAAGGTTTTCATCTGGTGTGGACACAAAGTATTCATGAAACCCTTGCTCCTGGGAGATAGGAGAAGATTCACTTTCTCTAGACAGCTCCTGAACTTGTACAGATGCTCTGCTCAACTGATCTGTGCCTTTTTCAGCAGACATTATGCCATTATCTTCATTCTTTTCTTCTTTAGGGTTGTGAGTTATATTTTCCATCTCCTCAATTTGGAAATATGTTGGCTCATAAAAACTTGATTTGCTCTTTCTTTCTACCTCAAGCTCTTCATCACTCAAAGACATAATAGGTTCCTCTATAACTTCCACATTGACTGACTTATTTTCCAAGTTTTCTCCTCCTTGAAGGTTACTTAGAAGGTTTTTAATCATGTTTCCCGTTGCTGTATCTTCTATGTCTTCCAGGGATATCTTCTTCACACCCTGGTTCAGGAGTTCCTCAAGCGCAGAGTCTTTCGAAACATCCATCTCTTCTTCAACTTTGGACTCAAGCACAATCTGGGTTTTGGTTGTGCCATCTTCCTGCTCACTTTTCTCCACGTGATACGTGACCTTAGAGTCCCCCGATGAGCATATCTTAGCTTCTAAACCTGCCGGTTTGATCACTTTCTCAATAATCTCCTCAACAGATACGGAATCCAGTATCTTTTTTTCTGTGAAGTCAACTGTAGGCTCTGCCTTCCCTTTGTCTCTGGATTCATCTTGAGTGTGGCCCTTCTCCTTCTTATCTAACACGTACCGTGTGGTTTCTGGGACAATTTGAGGGATGGGACTTTTTGCAGGGGGTGATAACACTCTTACCGACTTTGTCTCCTGTGTAAATCTTGGTTTGCTTTCATCAGGGACCTTGTTGAATCTCATGGTTTTCTCATCTGCAACTGTTTTCTCTCTAACCTCAATTTTGGTTGTTGTAGGAGGTGTAGAAGCAGCAGCCCGGGCTTTGTTGAATGATACCATATCTCTTCTGGATGCTGGACTTTGATGGCGAGCCCTTTCTGCAACTGAAATGGGAATGACCCTAGAGGGACTTAAAGATCCAGAGGTGGGCACAGGTGGTCTTCTTAGGTTTGTTGGTGATGTATACCGCATATCTACATGTCTTCTTGAAGATAAGATTGAAGCTCTTGGAGTATATGACTGACCAGGCACCTTGATATCTAAGCCAGATAAGAAATAACTGTAAGTAATAATGTCAATAATTCCTGCATTATTAATTTGTGCACATAGTCTTATTTATCCTGACAGTAATACATTAAATTATTATTCAGAAATGCTTCACATTGCAATACCTATAATTCTTTCTCTTTGATGTTGAGTCATCCTCCTGTGAGCATCTTGCAGACCAACTCTTTCACTTTCCAGGAGTGCCCTGAACAAAGACAAGAATAAACATCTTACGTTGATGCAAATTATATCAGTCAGGGATGCCAAGCTGTTCCTCATAGTATTAGAAAAACTCGAAATGAAATACCTCACAAAGCGATGCACATCATTTAGGTCTGCCATTTCATCCCCCTCAAACAGAATTCAAGACTTTACACGATGGCTTGTATCCTCAACCTGACCATATATGGTAGTAATCATGAAATTATGTTAAGCCAACACCTTAAAAAACAAAGACCTACTGTATTTAGCTGAAACAGCTCACCTTTCCTTGACCATGTCTAAGCAGACAAGCAAATCAAAGGGCCTCTGAAAAGTACAACCTTTCCGGAGCTCGCCTTTCAATAGACTGACCTAAAAATAACGACACAATGTTGGGCTGTCCATGCTCTTCCCTATAAATCTCAACTGCAATAGCTGACTTGTGACCTTTACAAAAACACATGCTGCTGCTGCTTCATTGCTAAGGGAGCATCCTGTGTTATCCAAGTATTTCAAACAAACTAGATTTGCCAGCTAAGATCCATATAAAGTCACACTGACTGAGGAGAGTGAGTGTAATCATTAAAGTTAGTGCTGATCACATGGCAATGTTATATACTGTAAACTTGCCCAGACTTACAAACAGAGAACATCTGAACAATAGAATCTAATATCTATAGAAAACACACACCAGACTTTTTCTTAGGTATTGTTATTCTACTGCTTGTTAAGATAAAAAAGCTTAACACTGTTAACATGGCAGCAGCTTATGATTTTGGCATCTAAATGTGGTGAAGATGAATATAATTTCAAGCATCACATAAACTTTAAATTAACTGTTCACAATCAAAGTACTCTAAATATAATTTCATATCACATCACACATTAAATCATGAAACAGATAGCATGCAGCAGCAAAAAAGTGCATTGGATGGCAATCCTGTCGGTTAAGAAATGGAGACTGAGGCTGCAATTTTCACCAAAACAATACCCGATTAAGTCTCAATTTCAGCTCAGACCAGTGACGTGCATGGGGGGCAGGGGGTCGAGGTGGCGGTAACCCCCCTTTGTGGGCAAATTGTTGAAAATTGCAATGCCAAAGAGCCTTCCAAGGAACTTTTTGCCCCTGTCCTTCAATACCGTAAGTCTGTGCAAGCCACTGGCTAACAAAGCTGGTTGGGTCAGCACTTGGATTATCGTGCGTGAGATGTTAACTTTGCAGATTAAAGCCCCTTATTGCCAGTTGAGGAATAATTCAAAACTCTGCTGTATTTTTGAATTCTGTTGCGCCACATCAGAAAGCTTAAATCATTGTAAACTTTTCTATGAAGTACAAAAAAAGGGTAACTTCATTCCATTGCCCTTCAGATAAGGCAAATGAAAATGAACTAGATCTCATTTCAAAGGTCCACCCTTTGGTTGTGATGGAATGAGACATCTGCATCATGACTAACCAGCTGGCTGTTTTGACATATTTAATATAAAACAGCTTCTGGAATCTCTTTAAAACCTGGTTCAATTTATTCCAAAAAAGTAAAAAAAATAAAAAATAAAAAAAGCCTTAAGCCTGAAACTCAGTGTTACTCAAGACATTTTTAAATGAGAAAGCTTTCTGGATGGGAAGCAAAACATCTTCAAACTTGGAATTCAAAGTCGAGTGGTTTATTTTTTTACTTTTTTGGAATGACTACAGCCTAGATGACTGAGAATATTCACCAGCAATATTGTTCAATTTCCTGAACAAAAAATCAAGGAAGTTCTTAAGGAGACAAGAGGTCCAAAAATGTACCTTTAAGATGTTGCTGAGTAAAGATGTAAGGAAACATGTGTAAAGTGGCTAGCAATTATTAAAGGAAAATCCAGAAATATATTGTTAAAGATATGTGTATACAAAATATGTATGCCGCATAGAAACAAGCAAATAAATAGCGACAATTTTGATGAAGTTTCAAATGTTGGATTGAGGATCTACCATCTATTTCAGCAGCCCAGATACGTGCTGTCAATAGTAATAACCTTTATCTGTCAACGTAATTATGTGTGATAATTAAATTAGTGCTTTGCATTAAACCTTTCCTTGGGGATGTAGTGAATAGCTCGGAGCATTGTGGATCAAGGATCTTGCTCTGGGACCCTGAGCGACAGTGTGAGGTTGGAGCTGCAAATTGAAGGGATACAATTCAACTGTTGACAGCCAAAGAACCATGTAAACACACATTCTGACACCCAAGGGCAATTCTGATTCACCAAATGAAGCCAAACATTGAACTGGCCAGGAAACACACACAAAAAAAGGAAAACATGAGGTCTGCACAAGATGAGTTACTTTCTAGCTTTTAAGCAATGGTTTTAGCTTCTCATGCAATATGCAGCCCTCTTCGGGTCATCTGTTTATGCCAGCCTGAAACATCTCTGGTCAATATAGAGTGTGAAAAACAAATTTTCACAAACTTGGCAATAAAACCTAAACTTGCTATCTTGGCCTGGTGGTTAGAGCAGTGCGCTTGTGCTCTGAGAAGGTTGCAAGTACCTGGTTCCATCCCTACATCCCTACATTGCTCAGGGACCCAGCACTCTGGGTCCCTGAGCAAAACCCTTAACCCCATCTGTTCCCTGGGCGCCACATAATGAAGCCCACTGCTCCCCAAGGGGTTGGGTTAAATGCAGAGAGTTAATTTAATTGATTATGACAGTGTAATGACAAAAAGTTTAATTCTATTCTTATATAAAGTATTATTTGATTTGAATAATCTTACCTGAAGGTGTCATATTTCTTGAGCCACCGCTTCAATTTGACAAAGAATATAGGTTTTGTTTTGAATAAAGATCACATTACTCATCCCCTTTGAAAAAATAACCAGCTTAAATCAATTTTAATTACATTTTAAGTAGCTATATTTGCTCTGTGTGCTGCTGCTGTACATGCCTGCAAAGTGCTGCTTGTACTGTCAACGCCTGCTAGAGTTTCTGCATGTAGGACAGACCTACTCAAGAATCTGTTATTTCAATTGGTGAAATGCTGCAACAGTAAAATGAAGAAACCACACTATTTACATAAAGTTTTTATTTGTTTCAAATGTTAGAAAAAAAGGAAAACTTCTATCACCTGTATGCTGCAACCTCAACGCCCAGATCCATCTTTACTTGGAGAAGGTGTTGATGTTCCCTCATTTTGTCTTCCATTGCCTCAGCCAGCATGTTCCTCTCATGCTCCAGTTGCTGGATAATCATCTGAAGGAGAGAAAAGTAATATTTCAGTAAGTAATTTTGTATCGTTGTTGACATCCTTTGTTTTTCTGCATTGCAGCGTAGTTAATGCAAAAAATAACACGTGTTCTTTATCCAAAAGGTGAGAGGTTAAAGTTTTTTATCCTACTTTTGTTAAACTGTAAATTGAAATTGTATTCATTTATGTAATTCTGTACACTACTTCCGTTTTAGCCTCCAACACATTGGAGGATTTGTCAGTCTGACAGCTAATTGGTTTAAGTGGCTAAAGTCATTTAGCAACTGTTCAGAGCTTGAGAAGTGGATTGTCTCACAGCCTTTTAAGCTTTGACCAAGGTTAGATGTTGCATACCAGATCCATGCTTTTTGCAGATATTCAAACTCAACTCCAATTTTACAAACAGAAGCACATGTTTATCTTTTATTCTGCTATTATTTAGGTGTGATACAATTATTTTGAAATTATTAAAGAGTCACGCTGATGTATAATTTATTTGTATGTAGCAGCCACTGAAAGCTGCAGCTGCATCAGAGCTATAATGGGCTGTGGGTGTGGCTGGGGAGAAAGGGACCGTGCAGCCTCACCCCTCTCCAATGGCTCATCATGATATTCAGCAGCTTGTTTAGTTTGTGAATAATTATTTTAGAGTTTTAACAAATGCTTCATTGTGTTGATAACGTTTTTTTTTTACACAGACTTGAATCAGACCCCCTCACCTGATGTTCACTTAAATCCACTCGGAATTTCTCTTGCATGTGCATGAGCTGCTCTTCCAGACGCATTTGAACCTGGCTCTGTTTTTCCGCCTCTGTGCGCAGTTTGCCCAGCTCGGACGCATACAGCATCTTCTCCTTTTTCAGGTCGCACAGCCTCGCCTGGTCCTCTTTGATCGACTTCTCCATTTCTTCTACTTTTTTCTGGTACATTTCAAACGTCTCTATCCATCCCTCGGACAGACCGCGCGCGTACTCCTGCACCTCTTCCACGGACACCGCCGGGAGGCCTGGATAAGTTTGCGTAATGATGGGCACCACCCGGGACTCCACTTGCTGCCGTAGCTGGGCCGCCTCCTGCCTGCGCGCCTCCTCTAAGCGCTTGTATTCGCTCTCCAGTTGAAGGAGCCGCTGCTGCAGCTCCATGTTTATTTTGTGCGCCTGCTGCAGCTCGTGCTCGCAGCCCCGCAGCTCTCCGCTGATGTCTCTGCACGCCGCGGTCTGTTCGCTGCACAGAGACTGGGCCCCCTGTAACTCACGCCATAGCTTCTCCCTCTCCATCTCTGCCTGGGACTTCTCGAAGGAGATCTGCTCCATCATCCTTCTGAGCTCCTTCATCTCCGCCTTGTATCTCTGCTCCCAGTCCGACGTTGCGCTGCCGCGTCTCAGTTTATTAATTTCAGCTATAAGATTCGCGTTTTCTTGCTCCAGCTGTTTGGTTCTGGACAGATACTGAGCAAGTCTGCTGTTCAGCTCATGCAGTTGATGTTTTTCGCTCTCAAAAGTTCTCTTGAAAGGAAGCATTTTGATCTGTGGTAATTAATAAAATCAGATTTAAAAAAAATCGGGCTTAATAATAATTCGGATTGTCCAAAAGGGTTGTTTGAGTGTGCGTCGGTGGGCTAAAGTGTAGAGCAATTTGTTTTCGGTGCCCTTTGACAAGTGCAGGGGGAGGAGGGCGGGTCCTGAACGCATCACAGTAACTGGAACGTCCCAAGCTTGGGCTGTGGCCATGGCAGATGATCTGCTGCATTCAGGTGCAGTCAGAAACGTGCAGAATAGGCCTACTTTAGGAGCGTTTTAAATAGCATCTAAGTATGCATGTTGTTATAGGTTGATTGTATTTTTATTTGCATCCGTCCAATCAGTTCATACCCCCTTTCTGTTTTTATGTTACTGCCAGATCACTTACAATTGATATTTAAATTGTCAAAGAGTCAGATACACTTTGACAATTTAAAATCAAATTTTCTTTACTAATTTGTTTTGAGGGCCATGCAAGGTTTTCCTTTTTATTTTTGCAAATTTTTAAACAAATTCTCATACCTGAACATTTCAAAGAAATATGTTGGAGCTATTCAAGGAAACTGAAACATAAATCTCATAAGGTGGTCTTCAACAGGGGGTCCGCGACCCCTGAAAGGTCCACAGAGGTACTGCATGGGGGTCACAAAAGTTTTGGTTGATTAGACTTTTTTATATTTCCCCCGTGCAAATGTTTACACTAAGTGAAATGTCTTTAAATCCACATTAACATGAATTCAACACACTGTAGTAAACACATAAATGGAGGCAGAAGATGTCTTTCA
>NW_015150630.1:13269-111976 GCF_000732505.1 Cyprinodon variegatus | reverse complement strand
AGACATACTTTAATAATTCCAGGGAGAAATTATTTTTGTTACATTACTCCATATGTAATAGAGTAACTATAAGACCAGTTTCATATAACACAATTTCATACAATATATAATTAGGGGGTCCCTGCTCCTTCTTGCCATCAGTTTGGGGGACCTTGGCCTCGAAAACTTTGAAGACCGCTTTCATAGATCATTGAACCCCCCTTATGGTTATGATGCAGTTCAGAAATAAACTAAACAATAGACATCTACTGTATGTTAAAGTGCTTACAGGTGTAAAAGCATAAATCTCAAAATTGACAATACTTTGTTGATGCTATTTGTTATAGATGAGACTGTGGAATGGCTGCAACAACTTTTTCTTGATTTTCTTTGATTTAGGGTTACCTAATTACAGAAAAAACACTCCCTTTCCTCTAAGGAGGATTTTAACCAGTTCAGAGCTGTACCAGAAATGTCGACACGGTTTTCCAAGTTCTTTAATAAAAAAATGAGTGAACAACAGTGTAGAATGCTGCACTAAGGTAATACCAGCACTGTGGTTCTTTCATAGTCTGAATTTACACAGATGTTATATAACACCTTAATAAGGACAGTCTCTACTGTGGTGAGCACGAAAACCTGACTAGAAGACATCAGAGTAGCTGGTCATTGTTAGGAAGGTGTTTATCTGTTGGAACTGAGCTTCTTCGATCACGTTACTTGTGTGGGAGATTTGAGAGGGGCCTTTAATTCTGCAGTAGTAGCTTGTCCAAGTTTCTCTGTTTTAAGAGCAGTTTGATAAGTGTTGTGTTTAGGATTTGGGGTAAAACAGCTGACAAAAGGGATGAGAACAACATTTAAATTAAACATGATGTTATCAAAGACCGAGCATTCTTAACTCTTTATAGGGCACTTAGTGAAATACTTTGAAAATTAAAATTTCAAGCCAATACTGTTCTAGGAATATGTCAATGTAATAAAAAGAAACGCCAACTTGTCCGAACATATTAAGAAAAACAACAAAAGTGCATCTATAAGAAATTCATGAAAAACATTCTGAGAGTGAAAGAAACAATTTTTTTTTTGGTCCAACATAACCTTTGAGGCATTAATGCTGGTACTGGCACTTACATTTTTTAGTTTATAAAGCTAAATATAATTGTTAACTATGCGTATTAACTTTTGAACTTTATTTTTTAAATTTACAATTAGCTTTTTACCTTTTTTCTTGACTTGTTAACTATTTTACAACTTAATTTACAGTAGGTAAGGTTAAGGACGGCTGTGGGTAAAACCGCAAGACAGCAGAGGGAAGAGCTTAGTTGGTATAAGATTTCTGCCTGNGGTTAAGGACGGCTGTGGGTAAAACCGCAAGACAGCAGAGGGAAGAGCTTAGTTGGTATAAGATTTCTGCCTGGTTTTGTGATGTATTTGGTCAAATTAAAAAATGTTGTCAAGATCAGTTCTAGTTTAAAATAAACTTGGTACTGGCTTGGTACTGGCGCTCTAATCTTTTGGGTTTTTCCAGTAAAAAGGAATTTGTGCCAGGCCTTAGTAGAGTGGAGTTCAGATGCAAAAACAGGGTTGTTTGTTAACCTGTTAATAAAACCAAATAAGACATGAGCATGGTTAATATTTTTGCTGACAATCTCAGAGAAGAAAGACTATCTTGTATTTTTCAGTTGTAAGCTATATTTGTGACGTCTCTCTTTATAGATGGGGTCCATACATTTGGCATCTGCGTTCAGCTTTTAAACACACATTTTCACACACAGTTTTCTCATAGTGTCTCTTTAGCAAAGTGAGTCATTGGAAATTATGCTAGAGTAACAGAAAAGTGTTCGGATAATAGAGTAACATCATTTACAGACAAAGTACAGACAGGGTTTTAAGAGATGAAAGAGGAGGACATGAAGGCAGCAACCTGCTACCCTTTAGTTATTTTAAACGGGGGCTCCCCCTTGCGGACAAGCAGTACATTACAAGAGGTAAACCAGTGATTTTCTTTGTTTACTGCTACAGTAGTTTGTGGACGGATTATGAGTGGAAGGGAAACTGTTGTTGTCACAGGTAGAATTTATATTTGCCTTGCTTTGTTGTATTTAAACTGTTTAAATCATTTCAAAACATGATCTGAATATGCCTTTAAGGGTTTGGACCCTTCAGACAGTTTTTGGTGAACCCCAGCTGGACAGCAGCCCAGGTAAGGTCTAAAGTATGGAGAGCAAACAACTGTTTGCCTCTCTGGTTAATGATAACTGTGTTTGATTTACCGCAGGGATTAAAGCTGGCCGGGTTGGGAGACAGCATCGACGTTTACATCAAGGAGCTGCCAGTTAGTTACAAGACAACTCAGGAGATTATTGCTAAACTCTGGCAGACTCTTAAACCAAAGGTAGAAGTAAGAGTTTTGTGGACTCATTAAAATAACTTACAGATGTCATAATGCAATTTATATGGGGTTCCATTTGTGTCGAAAATATGCTTGTGTTGTGACATGTGCGGCACATGGATACAACATCTTTATCTTGCATACACACTACATATGCAGCTTGCATTATGTTAGATACACTCTTAACAAAGACATACTGTAACAATAATAGACAATTTATAATTGAACTTTATCTCACATTGGAGAAATTTAGCTCTGTATTTAACCCATCGCCTTAAGGAGCAGTGGGCTGCCATCATGGGGCGCTCAGGGAGCAGTGTGGGGTTAAGGGTCTTGCTCAGAGAGCCAGGGTGGCAGTTTGTACAGTAGGAGCGGGGCTCAAACTCTGATCCTCTGGATTTCAAGCTGTATGCCCTAACCACTAGACCGCCAATCCCCACATGGACATGTCTAAAGACACAAACATATTTTTGGCACAGATGAAACCCCGTAATATACGCTACACATATATTCTCCTTTTGTTACGCTCTTAAGATTATCACAACATACCAATATATTTAAGACATGACATCACTGTTTTGTTACAGTATCTGTTAGGGGTGTAAATCACACCCATCATGGCGATTCGATTCAGTATCAATTTCCTGACCTAACGATTCGATTATTTTCGAGACCGTACTCAAGAATACACTACGATACGATTCAATTCGATTAATTGGTTAATTTCTTTTTGCCTTACAGGTTAGACAATGTTTCAAATTTGATATAAATCTATAAAAGTTGCAATATTGTTATGCTTTTTATTTGAGAAATAACAGTAGTAGCAAAGTTGTTAGAGGAGCAAAAGGATAAGAGACCGGAGAAAAAAAAAAAACATGAATTGATACTTTTGCAGAGGTGTTGATGCATCGTATCGTCGGCTGTTGGATCGATGCATCGATACAAAACGATTGTTATTTACACCCCTAGTATCTGTAGAGGTACTGCTTGCTCTTAAAACACAGTACTGATGTGTCTGCATGCATCTTCTTCCAGTTTGCTGTTCACCTGGGCATTGCAAGAGCCTCCAGTGTTATTATTTTGGAGCAAACTGGTAAGAACAGTGGATACTCGGACAGAGATGTATGCGGCTTCTTCCCTCCAGATTACCGCTGCATTGAAGGTGGGCCGGAAAAACTAGACTCTGTTGTCAATGTGAGGGCCATCTCTAAGCACTACAAGCAAGCAGGGATGGATGTCATTTATTCAAGAGACGCTGGCAGGTAGCCTTCCATGTCCCCCTATCCATTAATCGACGGACCAATATTGTCATACTTTGTGTCTTCTTTTCAGATACCTGTGCGATTTTGCCTATTACTGCTCTCTGTATCACGGTGAGCGCAGAGCTGCCTTCATCCATGTTCCCTCATCTGGGAGTTTAGCCTCAGCCAAGAGACTTTTACCTCTACTGCGAGAAATCATCGTCAAAATGCTCAAACAACTGGAAGATCACTAACATCAACCCCTGAACTTTTACTATTCAACTTATGGTCATGTTGCAACAGCAAAAGTTTGACAATTTCACTGAGTTTTGAAACGACTGGTCCCAACAAAAAGCTTCTGTTAACTTTAGTTTTGAAGTTTTGCTACGTGGTCTCAGTTAGATTAGAATGACCCGCAGACATTAATGAGCAATTTAATTTCGTAAACGCATATGCTTTGAACTAAACTTTGTCCTTGTAGCTCTGGTTGCATGTTTAGGACTGTGTACTGCTGGCAGGTCAACATATGCATCAGTCTAAGGTCTTCTTCCAAGATTCTCCTGTATTGAGCTTCATCTTTTGTCCCTCCAACTCTGACCACCTTTCCTAGATGCTGCTGAAGACATCCATTCCCACCAGGTGCTGCCACCGCCATGGTTTCTCAACAGAGTTGCATTTCTGTTCTGTAATAATAGGTTAAACATTCATTTAGGTCTAATCTTAAAATAGCACATCCTTGCTCTGGTTAACTGTGTTTCCCCTCTATGGCTTCATCAAACAGAACTAATTAGATTTCAACAGTATTTATTCTTAACTGTCTTTGTGACTCTCCTCCATAACAGTAAGGTTATCAAGCTCATAGATGATATACTCCTGTTGAAAGATTGAGTTGTGGTTCTCTGCAGCTCCTCCACAGTTGCTCCAGCTTTGGCCGCTTCTCAAATAGTCGTCTCCTTAAGATGGACACTATAGCTAGTGTGAATTTTAGTTCAACTATTTTCCTTCCCATTTTTCCAAATGATACCTGAAGAGTGCTACATTAAAATGTTCAAATACAACTTTATAAACATCTTAACTTTATCCCTGACTTGTCTGTTGAGTTCCTTGCTCTCTGCTATGCTTCGTGTTCTGGAACAAACATTGTAAAGAAAAGCTGCATTTAGACAGAGGAAATTACTCTGATTAATAAATATGTCTTTTAAAGAAATGTGTTGCACTTGGTTTTATTTAGGCTCATCAGAGTAAGAAGGAAATGCAAATGTGCAAAACCTTTCAGACTTTTATTGGTAACCATGATAGTGGTGGTAACATGACAGAATGGGAAAAAAAATCTCAAGGAAAAGGGGTACTTGTCAGAGAGCTGTATATGTTCCCATCACTTCAGCAGATAGACAGGTGATGTAAATAGAATGTAACATGTAGGAGTATAAAACGATTGAAAAGCTTCAGTCTCATTTACTTATTTATTCAAATTTTCAGAAAAAAGTAAAATACAAGGAATTCTCTTATACACATTTTGAGACAGCTTGTCAAAAATACACCATCTCAGCTATAAGTGTGAAAAAACTTTTGAGGCCTCAGATACAGAGCTTGAAAAGAAGACAGAGACTAGAGAACACAGTTTGATTATCTTCCCCCGATCAAGTTATGAAGACACAGATTTTTAATAAAAGAGTAGTGCCAGTAGAAGACCAAGGCCCCGCTGAAGGTTTTAGGAATGCAGATGATAAAAAAAAAACATTAAAAAAACAGACATGAGTGAATTGATGCACTTCCAACCTCATTATTGCAGGACAATGCTGTGATGCATCTCCATAAACTTGAACCTTTTATGAAGAACTGAAAAAATGTCTGAGTGTTATTAGGATTGAAGTCTACAAGAAAAAAACAGGAGTGACTTTTGAAATCTTGGTTTATCTTTTTCTAACTAAATTGTCTACTTGTTAACTGAAGTACCTGTAATATATATGTATGTATATGCAACATCCCTGACCTCCATGTGGCTAATGTAGGAAATGTTACAGGCTTGGGATCTAGTATCTGGTAGCTCATTGGTCAGTGGATCATTGAAGGCTATGAGCTGAAAAATTAGAATAATTGACGATTCTGCACAAAAATGAACACACAGATATGTTACCTTCTTGAACGTTTTTGCTCGACGGTGGTGGCTTTTGAATTCAGCAGCAACCTGGTTCTTATTAAAAAAGATAATTCGGTTGCATGATCAAGAGGAATGAGCACCAAACCTTAATACAAAAAGTTATCTTTATCTAACTCATAGCTATATATATATATATATATATATATATATATATATATATATATATATATATATATATACAGCTATGGTGGAGGCTTTATAAGAGGTTTTGAGGTGTTTCAACTACTTTGCTTACTTGTACAGATATCATTGTTTGTGATGCTGTGAGATCCTCTGTGGTGACTGAAATGGCAGCACTAAAACGTGGGGTATATAAATAGATTTGAAATACATCCCCTCCATTTAGGTACTTGCTTTTTTATGTAAAACTTGAGGACATTATAAACCATTTCAGATCCTTTTCCACCTTTAAAATAAAGCATAATATACAACAATTATTTAAACAAAGTAAAATCTTTAAGAAGGGGAATGGAAACCAAAAATGTTGCGGTTAAATAAGTCTGCTCGTTATTTTAAGACGGGTCACAGAGTGGCAAGCTGGGAGCCATTTCTTAAAAAGAAAAGTATCCAAACTGGGGAAAAAAGAAACACATTTAGAAGTTTCCCTAAAGCATGGCATGAAAAAGGTGATATGGTCCAACAAAACCAAGGTTGAACATTTTGGTCATGTTTCCCAAAGGTGTTTGGTGCAATATAAAACAATAAAAAAAAAACAAATACAAAAAGAAAACACTGCACATAAGTTAAAGCGCATCAAACACACAGTGAAGCATGGTGATGGTAGCATCATGCCTTGGGAATTTTGCTCCCAGATGGAAATTTGCCTCCCAGACAAGGTTCAATGTTCCAAATCGTTACGGTCTCTTTAGCAAATCCAAAGCTAAGATGCACTAGACCTTTCTTCACAACAACCCAAAGCTTTCAGTAAAGTCAACATAAGAACGGCTTCATGTCTAAAAGATGCCATCCCAGACAAATCTGTGATGCCCCCTGAGAAGAGCTGCGAAGACCAGATGATATTGTGCTTTTATAAAGAAAAAGGACAAATATTACAATGTCAAAATGTGGAAGCTGAATGACTCCTACATAAAAAGATAAATAGGGCTATTATAAAATCCAAAGTTACTTTAGCGTAGTAGTTCAATAGGAATATACTCATGCAACATCATCATTTTAGGTTTGATTCCTTGTATTTCCTCATAAAGATTAAAAATTTTCTTCATGCTGCATTAAAGGGGGATTTGAATTCTGAAATGGTTCATCTTGGTCTAAATCTTTAACATCCCATAAACCTGACATTTTATCATGGCTTCTTGAATTGTAATATCCATTGTAAATGCTAAAATATTCACACTAGTAAGCAAGAAACGCACATTGACACAAGTGGGTGGAACATTTCTAATCGAAAAATGACAATCAGAAAACTACATGCAGTTTACACAAAAGATAAAACTAAATAGTGGCTTTTTTAGTTGTTTGCCACTTTTGATTAAAAGATTAAAGATTTCTTGATTCTTGCTGAAGGTAGAAACGTGTACAAGGTGAGATTTACAATTTTCTTAGATACTTTGTGTGAAAACTACATATCTGTCCCTGTTACATTCACAACACTGATCAATTCTTCACTAAGAAACTAAATGCTGTAGATTTTTGGATTAAAAAAAAAGTAAAACTGCATATATATGTGGAGTTTTCTATTATCCTTGGAGGTAAATAATTATTTTCCCTTTCTTTATTATTCCCATTTTATCTTATTAGATTTCTTTATAAATAAATTTTGGATAAGAATCTAATGTTTGTGGTTTGAGGATTTGAAGGTTGTGACAATAGGCTGGGACGTTGTGGAGAAGGAATGTTTGGCTTTGATTTATCACATCCTGTTTATGATCAAGCTGTAAACAGTGCAGCTCCATCAGGTCAAATATGATTTGACGCTGAACGAACGAAAGCGAAAGGAAAACCGCAGTGCAAACTGAACATTTATTATTCATTTTGTCCCAAATCTGAGGCAGGAAGTCGTTTTTTTTTTTTTTTTGTAAAACACTTTGTGTGCAAATTTATTGGCCAAACTGATTCCACCTTCTGTCCTAGTCCATGTTTTTAAACGTTTCTCTAGATTCCTGTTTGTTTTATTTAGTTAGTTGAGGTTTCTCCTAAAATTTTAAATAGTGAGATGCATTTCTTTTGTATGCAGACATAGTTAAAAAGAGTGAGGTAGATTTATGCCTGAATGGAGAAAAAAACAAAACAAAAATACCCTTGTCATGACACCAAGGAAAATGCATACATGAAATCATTAATATAATAAACCAAGTTTGTACTTACTTATGGGGCATTTTTTACAGTGATTTTTACTGGTATTCAAAAGGAAAACACAATAATAAAATAAATAAATAAACACTCCTACAAGGAAAATACGGTAAAAAAAAAAAAGAAAACAGAAATCACCAGGCAACATTAGAGATCCTTCAAAACACACTTTTCCTTTCAGCCATATTAAGACCTTTATTTTTTTAATCTGTGACACTGATTTTTTTTCTTTTCCATGTACCCTAACTGATCCTGTATTTGGCTTTCAGATGAAGGTTTTGAAATATTTTCATGATTTGATATACCGGTAAGCAGAAGTGGATTTGTTTTGTGCTTGACAGGACAAAATAGTGATAGGGGTCTTTAAATGCTAAGAATATGATTGGCATGATTAAGGCAAACAAGAGAACCACGTGAGCCCTATTAACAGGTGAACAGGAATCGGATGGATGGGTTCACAAGACCAGGTCTGGTCTAAAGTATCTCGCAAGTCAGAGCTAATGCTGACTTCAACAGATAAACAGGTTTGGTGAGTCGTAGACTGGAACACATTGAAGGGTAAAGAAAAAACTCACAGATGAGAGTCACTGTAAAGGAGCAGGCAAAAGGTGAGCCAAGTAAGGGAAAGGAGAATGTTTGGAGAAAGCAAAGCCTTTACTTTAACCTGAGATTAAAATGCGCCTAGGGGGCAACACTAGGCACAGTGCTAAACAATAACATAAAAAGAGGGTGCAGAAGTACAAGCTCACACATCGAGCTAAAATGTTCATCACTAATAATAATAAAACAACAATAATATTTATAATAATAATAGAAGTTGACAAAAAACTAGAGAAATAATCATTTCATAAAAACAAAAGGCAATGAATGAAATTTTGTTTTACTCAAAATCTTGAGGGGTTAACTTTTATTTTTGATTTAACTAGAGCTTAAAGATATAAAAAGGGACTGCTGTGGGGGATCATAAAATAGCAAACCTGAAGGATTTCTTTATATATAGATATATTTATATATATATAACATCCAAAAAGAGAAAAAGAATAAAATAGCAGCTTTGTTCTGTACAGACATAGAGGCAAACATTTTTAAAAGTATAAAAAAAAAAAAAGTATTTTGTTTTTTTTCTTTAGTGACAAAAATCATTGATGTGTATAAAAATTATCCTGGAGTCCAAAATGCAACTATAAGACCTTTTACATGTGTTTGAAATGCAAGAGATACCATTAATGCTAACTTTTAGAGACCTGAAAGTCCTCTGGGTTACTAAATATGACCCAGCAGCTTCTTGATTGAAGTCTCTAATTTGGACCTGAAAAGTGTCCTTTTTTATATGTTCGAGGAAGTTAAAGCAATTTTTATTGCCAGATACTGAGAATCTGGGATTTGCTTTTATTTTTTTTCTAAGGAAGAGACTGATGCTGTAATTCAGAGTTGTTTTTTTATGAAATTGAGAAAAAGATTTTATGAGGTGGAACAAATTTTCAGTAATTGTAATAAAATGTATACAATACCATAATTTTTAAATTGTGTATTAATCAAAACACTAGAAAAACTTTCGGTCAGTTTAATACCAAGAAATGCACGAGATTCTGTTGGGTTGGATTTGCATCTGTACTTTGTTGCTTTGTTATATTTGTTTGTTTCACTCTTGCAAAATCAAATGCTAAAACCTGCATCAAACAAAGCAATGTGAAAGCAGTAATGTATTTTGATGTAATACTTCATACTATGCTGTGTAATGCTTGCTTACAACTAATGGAGCAGGTTATCCATGTCACAAGGATAGCATTTTGAGCCCCTTCCTTTTTATATTCAATTCTAAAAAAAATACACCAAGCTGGGTATTTCTTTTACATTACTGAATCTAGCAATAGCCTTTTTGGGGGCTCGTCCAGGATCATAAACTTTCCGAACTAAGTACTTTCTTGTTACGTTTTATCGGGTTCAAGCAACTGTATTTTAGGCTTTAGAGTGAAAAAAATATATATATACATTTTTTTTTTTACATCACCTCCTTCCCACCCTTCTGGGAAAAAAAAATGTAGCATTCAGTCTGCAAGTTTACACAGAAGAAAAAAAAAACAGCCCAACAAAAATTCCAGTGTTAAGTGGCAGATGTTAAATTAATAAAGACCTGGTTATAAGGGAAAACAGAAGTGAGAAACTTTAAACAAGCACTTTTTCCCTGTGTCACCACTGACAAGGAAACTAAAAGCTAATTGCCACAAATTTCTCAGGTTTTGTGTAAGCTACATACCAACTGATGTTCTTATAAAAAATGAGAAATAGGGAGCTACAGCACAAATGCCAACAAAGATACCAGTCCACAATACAGAGCTAGTTATCACTTTCTATGTGCTATGTAGCAAAACAATCAGTAGTTCTATGACAAAGAAATCCAACAGGTACAAATTTAGGATGATGCTCTCTCTCATTTTAATTACTGATGAAAAAGGCAGGGTTAGTAATCAAATAAATAAATTTTTTTGTTTTGTTTTGTTTGAGTCAGCCTTTAATTTATAACATTAAATGTTTTTCAATGAATACTTTTCTAATGGCTGGTCTGTGTCAATGTATTTCTGGTTTTGTTACACTTATACGGGGTTAGCAGACTTTTATTCTTTTTGTGGATGTGTCTGGTAGTTAAAAGTTTTGCTATTTGATCATCTTTGAGTGATGACATGTTTTCTAGTCTAATTGTTGGTCGCAAGAATCTGTATTTTCAGCCGATTAGACCTGCGGTTTTGAAACTAGACGGGTGAAAAGTCACTTCAAATGTTTAATAATATGGAATGACATCCACGTCATGCTAAATCAGAGTTGTGGCTTGCCACCTTTAAATCTTTGGACTGGCTTCTGTTTGTGCAAATAAATGTGTTCTCTACCTTATAAATTTATTCCACCCCATACACAGTGATGACCGAGCATAATGTGGTACACCTTGGATTTAAATTTTACAAAAACATCCAAAATTCTGCGCCAAATACGGTTTTGTTATTGCAGTGAAAGATCCTCAACTCTGAATCACAGTTTTTAGCAAAAAAGGACACCTTTAGGAGACTGAAGAAAAAGTTTGATTTGGCAAAAGTTTGGCAGATAAAAAACAGGCTTACCAATTGAACCCACACCTCAAGGGATCACATAGAAATAATAGTATTTAAAAGAGTCTTATTTTCAAGGGAGGCATTGTCACATAACATGAACCCGGCTGCTTCATAAAAAAAAAATGAGCTCTGCCGTGTTTTGGAGAGAATGATGGGATTCTACGAATAGATACTTAATATTTTCATATCATCCTCTGTGAAATCCTCAGGACAAAAGTGCTCTTCTGTTGGTTTTGCTGGCAGATATGCTAAAAAGACTTTTTTTCTTGCTGTTCATGTATAGGTCTGTGTGCCAATATACATCGTTATGTTTTTTTCCTTCTCGAAGGGGCTTGTATGTAACTATGCAGAAAGGAGTCCCCCAGTGTGTCTGAGCCACCAATCTCCCAGTGCCTCAGCAGGTTTCTGTGCTGTTTTACAGTTCTCAGAGTCTGTATTTCTTTCCACACCTGAAATATAGTGGAGAGCCCATCTACTGGCACACAGTAGAGAAAACGTAATTGTCTTACCTCATCAATCCTTTTTAAGAGAAAGTGAGGTTTCAGTTACCCTGTGTGAGAGGAAGAAGAGGTGCTGGACCAATATCAGCAGGCTGATGACTGGGGCAACGGTAACGCCCGCTCATTCTTTCTGCCTCCATTCATGTGTGCATATGGCTCCAACTCATCAAAGTTTGGCTGCAGGACAACCACAGGTCCATTGGCCAAAGCATGTTCTGAGTGCTTGTCTGAGCCGTGCCCTGAAGACGTCAAAGCTGTGGCCAGAGGGCCCGGTGGCGAATGGGACACAGACCCTAATAGGGGCGTACTTGGGCCTTGCAAGGGAGATAACTGCTGCGAGGGAGGAGGTGACCTGCTTCCCATGCACCCAGAAGGTGGAACGGCAGCAGTAGGCGGCTGCCTTGTAGATACAGGGTCCAGTGGAATGTTCTCCATGTTCTCCACCTCCATGTCAAGTTCCTCCATGTCCGGCGGTTTGTTCTCCTCACTGTAGAAGAAGCTTACTTCCCGGAAGTGGGGATCCAGATCGTCTTTGATGCTGTTGATGATCTCCTGGAAGGACGGACGCATCTTGGGGTTGTACTGCCAACACATCCTCATCAGCTCAAACCTGTGGGTAAGTTATTAACATCATAATTATTTCAAGCGTCAGCGTTTAAATTTTGAATTTTAAAGAACAAAAAACATATTTATTGTAATGCTTAAAGCTTTTATATTATTAAGAAAATAGTATTTCAGAAAGGAAAGCTTAATTAAATACAAAATTCAGTTTTCAAAGTATGATTTTGAATCCTCTGTGAAAAAGAAAAATCATTAAGTTTGTTAAAAGATTTCAGGATGCAGCAACTTATGCTTGGAAGATGGAACTAATTTTAGTGACCTAGATCTAGCTCTTGTTAAGGAAAAACTTGCACTGCAACGGTTAATGGAGAGGCACATCACAGCCAGCATTGTAACACCATAACACTTCCTTTTATGACCAGCAGATGGCAGGATAGACTCAAATTTTTTGCCTCTTTTGACATTTAAGCTCTATTCACTTCTGTTTTTGGACTTTAAAGGTATAACACACAAAATATTAGAATTGTAATTAAAAGAATAACATTTTTGAGCTACATAAACAGGCTGAGCTGCAGTCTTTTTGTCTAATATTACATGGATGTAAGGCCGGAATGCAACAAGGATGTCAGATCACTTCTACACCTGTATTTTTTTAAGTTGCCTAATAACTTAATATTGGTTAATAATGTCTCCTCTCCCCCCAAAATTTGAATGTACAACTGTGAACAAAGACTAATCTTTGAAACCTATTGAGAAACTCCCTCTAAATTGATGAATTAACTTTATGACTTTTTCAAAGATTAGAAATTTGCATGCTACTGTATGTAAAATGGACTCAGCTAAAATGCAGGTTACTGAGCCATGCCAGCAACCAAGCTTTGGGAATGTCAAAACAACACCATAAAAAGAGAGAATTATTACAGTTTTGTGTGGTTCTTCACCACATGCCACAACTTCAATTATACACAAACAAGCTAAGAATACTCTCTAAGGCTCACTGACATAAACACCTCAGCCATCTTGGGTTCTGTTACCGCTGTTCCCCCCTCAGTCTTGTTTTTCTTCTCTCCTTGAGGCCTCCTTGGCGTTCAGAATCAGTCCTGCAGCTAGATGCCAGCTGTTCTCCTCCCAGAGAAATCTGAGGGTTGCCTTAGTGCCAGTTTTACTTATCATTCTGGAGCAGCAGAGGGAGTGCTAACTTTTTTTTTTGTTTGTCTGTTTTTTTAAATATTGCAAGAACTGTCCTAAAATTGATATATGTTCAAACCCACACAGCAGAGTTCTAATGAAAAGAAATCTAATACTTTCAGCTGTGCTGACACACCACAGTAACCCTCTGCTTTGCCAAACATCTGGTTTCCAGTACACTTGTTGATAATAATTACAAAACAGAATAAAGAACTGACTTCTTGTCAGTATCTAGTCATTCATTCTATTAATATAAGTTCACTTCTAACCTGTCCAAACTGGAGATGAGTTTTGACTGTATATGCCATGTTCATACAGCCTCAGCTACCCTATACTTTACTATTTACTTCCTTTAATGTTCTGTTTAGCTCTAGCCTAGTATCCATTACCATCCTGAAATCCCTCAACAAGGTTTATCAGCTCTCATCTGAACTGGTGTTACATTTCAGATGCTGGTCAAATAACACAGTAGAAGTGATGCATATTTGAAACTGCTGTCACCAATAAAATACTTAGGGTCTGATCTTTTCAGATTCCAACTATGCAACACTTTTTGCAAGTGCAGTAAGAGGCTGTGTGGTGGGTTAAATCATCCCAAAAAAATCAGCTATATATATCAGGGATTGGTAAAATAGCTTTTATAATAACCTGTATCAATAAAAAACAAAAAAAACAAAAAAAAAAACTGTATAGGTTGATCTCTTGAAGGCACATAAATAATTATCACAACTATTTCTGCTCTCACTGTTATCATTTAGTTTAACATTATTTAGAACATCAAATTGCATTTTCCTACAAGGTTAAACATTATAGACAGAGAGGTCTTTGGCCATTCCTCTTTACATAGTAGCCGTGTTTCCATTAGAGATTTGCAAAAAACTATGTTGATTTTATGCTAAATTGGAATATGCAAAGTTCCACAACGCAGTATTTAAATAAAATAAATTAAAATTAAAATTGGGCATGTATATGTTCGTTCTCTCGGTGGTAAAAACATGAGATATATCCATATTTCAGCCATGGCTCTAGTGGGCGCCATCATCCTCCAACTACTTCCGGTCTTCTACAGACTGCAGACTGCAGGTCAAGTCACTTGAGTGATGTGAAAAAACGGAAAAACGTGTTTCCATTGCAGGAAATATAATCATTTCAATACGACCGGAAAAAAGCACCTCAACAAAGTTTTAACAGTTTTTATCGCGAAAATGTGATTCTTTTTTTTTATTGTGGTGTTTCCATTTAGCACATTTAATTTCATAATTACAGTTTGGTCAATTTGATGGTCAATTAAAATACAACTTATGTCTCAAGTCCAATGTCTTTATACAGTATGTGCTCTCCTCTGTTCAGCTCAGCCCACAGATTTTATGCTATTTTTTAAAAGACAGATAGGTCCACTGCATCACAAATTGTCCAGCTTTCCCCACAATAGGCATGAGGTGCTTTTAATCCTCTTTCATGCCAAACTCACCTGGAATGTTTGTGGCAGAAAGCTTCATTTGGGCCCCACTTGACAAAATATCAAAGGGCAAATTAAAATTCCAGTAAAGTTTAGTAAACTGCATTAGGTAACGCTAGAACAGAAAAGACTTTTTTTTGTAAGCATTGCTAAACAATTTATATGCATGTAGATCATATCTAACAGTTGTTGCTGCAGCTCTGCAACAGCAAGCTTTGGTTCTGGAATACCCTGTATAAAATGTTGGATTTCTCTAAATACTGTAAATGCAAGGTTATGCTTTTGCAATGTAAACTGTTTAATTTGAGGGTTTTTAGGTTATCTCCTAACATAACTGCCATTAAATGTGACCAGCAAATTCCATATCTGAAAGAAACAGCTCTATTCTGTAGGGAACCTCTGTGACTCACATCTCCTTATTGAAAAGAGACATTGAAAAACATCGAAATATGACTCATCTTACTGTGTTCTTCCCCTTATTTCCACTTTGTGTTATCTCCTCTATTAACCAACTTTGTCGAAACTTCAGCAGTCTGCCTGAAGCTTCTTTAAATCTTCAGACCAAAGCCTGACTCCACTCAAAGTTGAAAAAAAATACTAAGCCCTTCCCCCTGCGTCACCTCTGTAACACAGTCCACACGCTCCTGTAATCAGGACAAAACTGTTGATGTTGCCATAGAAACCAGAGGTTTGTGCTCGCACAACACTGAGCCCTAATTTCTGTTCTGCTCACGCTCTTTTTAAGGTGAGGTCAGCCATGGGGAGCGGGACAAAGAATACCTTCTTATCAAGTCAAAGAAGGGCTACAGTATATGGAGCTCCACAGGATGAAAAATCATCTGCAATCATCAATATTTACATTTATAAATTATAAATATATTTAGCCCTTCTGATGTCCTTATTCTTGTTGCCTCGTTCCTCTATAACGATTCCCACAGTTGGATCGAGTGACATCTTTCACACAGGTTGTGGCATTCCTTCTATGGGCCGATATTGACGAGTGAGGAGGCTCCCCACCGCCAGCTGAACATTTTAGTCATGCAGTCAGGCGACTGCATTTAACCAGTGACGTTAATGTCAGCCCTCACCACAGTGTATGCACACAGTATCCCTTACCCTAACAGCTTAACCTAAAATAGCTGCGAGTTAAAATATTGAGCCGTCAGGAGAGGGTGCAGTTTATGGTTTTAATAACAAGACTTACAGCATGTCCGGGCAGTTGTCGGGCTTCTCCAGGAGTCCCCCTTCCATGACAAAGCGCAGTACTTGTTCATTGGACATGCCCTGGTAAGGCTGTTCAGCTAAGGTGGTGATCTCCCACAGCACAACACCAAATGACCTGCAGAATCGCAGCGGGAAAAAAAAAAACAATGAAGCTGAAGGCTTTGATAATAGAGTCTAAATTGCAAATCATCCCAAAAGTTTAAATTCTACAATGCAAAAAAATAGAATTTCTCAAAATAAGTGCATTTTTTCTTGAATTGAGGAGGTTTGTGAGACTCTTTGTCTATAGAACATGACAATTTACATTTAAACAAAGAAAAAGAACAATGGCATTGTCTTATTTCATGCATATCATCTAGTTATTTTAATTTAAGAGTAAAAATACTCATTCCACTGGGAAACCATCTTATTTACCTACTTAAATTAAGGATAAATACACAATTTAAGAATTTCTTTTGCAGTGTATGATTAACATGAGCTTGAGAAGCATTGCAGTTCTCTACATTCTCATTAAAACTCACATACAGTAAAATGCTCTGACCTGTAGTGGGTGTTTTTGTTTGTTTTTATAATAGCAGAAATCTTTTACCGGTAATCAAGGCAATCTGACAAACAGGCACAAACAAACCAGTCGTTGATTCAAGTGGAGACAGTAGCTATTTCCTCTAGTTAAGATACTGATTACCCTCTAAACCAGTCAAAGAGTTTTTCTCAACTATTTATTAAAGCAAAATATATATCTTAAAATACAAAGCCATTGACCTTATGTATACTTGGAGCAAAGTTATTCCCATGTTTATCCTCACTCCTACATCAGTCACTGACTCAAGTATTCCTCCAAGGGTATCTAGTTTGCTTGATATAACGAGTCTACATGCATTACGTCATGATATTGACACTGTTGGTCTGAAGCCTGTTTGACATGTTGCAAACAAAATAAAGTGATATTCTCTGTTTGCGTCAGACAATCTGAGATACCTATAAGTCTGAAACATGTCAATAGGAAAGGATGAGGGAAAAACTCCAAGAAAAGCTTAAATATGGACTGTTCACAAAAAGTGTCATCAAAATACAAGGGTTTAATTTAATCTACTTTTTAAATTAATTATATATTTCTCATTTTACCTCTTTAAAATTTTGTATATTTGCAGTTCTGGTCATTCAGAACAAATAATTGGTCAATTTATTCCCACTAGTGGAAAATATTACAGTCATTCCATAAAATGCTCCAAGTGCACAGTCCAGATATGTGGTTGTGTGACTCAGACAAATAGTATTTAACACTGTTTTTTTTTCGGATTTGCATTTTTTTTTTTTTTTTTTTTTTTTTTTTTTGTGTGGGTTTTATTCTGTGTTTTGTTTTTATGCGCCGGTTTTTGAGACACTTGTGGACACGCGTGTTGTGTGGATTTTTGGGGACTTTTTATACTTTTATTTTCTTTTGTGTATTATTTTGTGCAATTTTTGCTCTTTTTGTCTCTATTGTGTTTGGAATATAGATATGAGTATACCCCTGTGTCTAGGGTGTGATTTTTGGTGTCCCAGGGTATTCTTTTTTGTTTTGTTTTGTTTTTTTTTGAGAAACTTATTTCATGAAAGATATTTATCCATTGTTTTAGTCTTTTTGAGTATGGCATTTACAAATCCTATTCTTTTAAGCCCTTATATTTCAACAAATCACCTGTTAATCACTTGCTTGACTAGCATAAGGCACTGATAGGGTGAAAACTGCCAACAACCTGGGTCTCACAAAAAAAAGAAACCAATTTTACCTTAGGAGAATTATGGCTGTTTTAATGTTTTTCTTTGCGAATCTCTAGATTTATGTCGTTTCAACTTTTAGCATATTTCTGTGCTTTATTTTGCAAACACTGCGACTTTAAAAGTATATGTGCTATGTAAATAAATATACAAATTATTTAAAAAAAGCAAATGTTTTTGTTGGATAATATCTATTTACCCTTGATACATTTTTACAAAACTCCCTCTGATCAACTGGATTACAACACACAATGTGTTTGGGGAGGTTGGTTATTTTTCCTGATTAACACAGTGCTCATGAAGCCCATAATTGGTTCCTCTCACACTAAACATTAACATCAAAGAAACAGGATGTAGTACAGAAGATGGGAAGGTGGGTTTGTGGTGTAAAACCAAGCACTTATTTGTGAACATCTGGAGTAGTTTACACCCGCTTTCATAAACTAATCTGTGGGACACTTTTGAGTTGGGGTACAAAAACTTGCAGGGGAGCTAGTAAACTGACAGCTAAAAAGGTAGTGGAAAAATAGGAGATAGCTGTAGGCTCAAAAAAACTAAGCAAGGAAGGAAAAAAGAAAATAACATTTTGTAGAGGGGAAGAAATTTACAAGAGGCGAGTCAGCAATCCAAATCTCCAAAAAAAGAAAATACAATTTAGTATTTGGAAATGCTATCTGTTTTGGCATGAAACTTATGTTCAAACTGTTGAGTGAAAACCTTGTAAAGAATCCTGGCTGTGAAATGATCTGTAGGTTTATACAGTTGTGACCCCACAGCATGAACGGGTTTAGAGCATTATCCAACACAAAGAGAAACTATGCGGGCAGTTTAAAGCCCCTGAATTGAAACAGGTTCATACATGTGCAATGTAGGCCTCTGTGTTTGTCTAAGTAGTGTGTTCACATACCAGACATCAGACATTGTAGTGAAGACGCCGTCTTTCAGCGACTCTGGGGACATCCATCGAACTGGCAGCAGGCCTTTCCCTCCTTTTCGATAGTAATCCGTCTCATAAATGTCTCTGGTCATGCCAAAATCTGAAGGAAAAGAAATGAAAACAGGTTGGGGGAGCCACTAAATATATCTAACTCTGTGTGGGAGAAGAAACTCCTGAAAGCTCAAATTTTCCCAGTCAAATCCTTCTTCTTTATGTATCTAAAATCTGTTGCAGAGTCAATTTTATGCTACGTTTACACACCACCCTGAAACCCAAATCAGATTTTTTTTGCCCATATGCCACCAGTATCTGATCTTTTCATGGTAGTCTGAACAACAGATCGGATTTTTTCCAATGTGACCCAGGCCATTTGGCTATGTTGTCCTGAATCTGATACGAATCTGATCTTTTCAAATGCAACCTGTGTGTGAACGACCAGGTCGCATTCATCTGACCTGACCGTCATTAATACTCTTCAATTTCACTATTCTGCATCTTTCTACGCAGAAGCGGGTAGAAAAATAACAACCATGTCGGACGATAATGCAGAGAGCGTTTATTTTTTTTTTACCATCTTAAAAAGATTGAGCTTCTAAGGTTAGGAAAGATCGCTACGCCAGGTCCAGCGCAACCATCCATGTTTACTTTCGTAAACACAGAGCACGCTTGCTTGTGACGTCATTGCGTCCTCTATTGCGCATGCGGGACAATTAAGCTGTATAAATGCAGTTCACACAGGAAATCACATACAAATCGCATATATTAGGAAATGTGAACGGCAGCGCAAAAAAAAAAAATTTGGATTTCACCAAGAACTCTGAATTAAGCATTAAGGCCTGCAGTGTGAACGTAGCCTTAGATAACCTGGAAGAGGAAGAACAGATATAAAACTCACCTCCAATCTTCACTGTGAAATCCTCTGCTACCATGCAGTTTCTGGCAGCCAGGTCTCTATGGACAAACTTGTTAGCGTTAAGGTAAGCCATGCCATCTGCGATCTCGCCTGTCATCTGGATCATCTTCTTTAGAGGCGGCAACGTCTGAGAGTTGGTGTTCTGTTGCACAGGAAGATGAGAAGATTAAGATCCTTTATATGTTGTCCTCTATGCTTTTAAACAAATTGGTTTTATCCATTCAATCAGACTGTTGTGTAAAACATTAAAAACATTTTATACATGGTCTTTTAGATCTTCAGAGCTCAGGATATTATTGAGAAAACCTCACTTTAAATTTGCACAGTAACTTTATCTGTTAATCATATGTGCTCTAAAAAAAAAAAATCAAATGGTGATTTTATTGTGGCAATATAACCAGGTGTGAATACTTTTTGGGGGCTGTAAATGAACTAACATCACTGCAATAACAAAGTGATCAAAATTATTTATAAATCTCTTTATTTATTTCTCAATTTAAAGTTTACATTTAACGCATTTTCTGGAAAATGTGTTTGTATTTGAAACCGAGTAAAGTTATTTATCTAATTAAATCCCGGTTTTCTTAGTTAGATGACTTTTTATCGGTGTGGTTGGGACAACAGAGCCTGCTTTACACTGTGCCTGTATAAGTTTTGTCAAAGTGATGTATATTCAATTGCCCTGATTGAAGATTGAATTCGGGTTTATTATTAAAGCTATATCGCTAATTAAGTAAGGTATAAAATGTTTTATTCGGTATCGGTGGGCATGATGATCAAACTACACAAGCCATGGAAGGTAAATTTACAGAATCAAAATTTCAAACAAGTTGCTTGAGAATGTTGGCTTTACAGTTATTATTGAGATGCAACAGAAAAATTTATTTAGAACAATTATTATTATTATTCATATGTATTTCATAATATCTTTTCATAATATTATTTTGGTTTTTGATCGTTACTCTGCATTTATATATGTTTTGGAAGGAAGGAAGGAAGGAAGGAAGGAAGGAAGGAAGGAAGGAAGGAAGGAAGGAAGGAAGGAAGTAGGTAAATACTTACTTCATTGCGCACAGAGCGCAAGTGACTCTTGAGATCTCCACGAGTCATCAGCTCCATGATAACCAAAGTAGGTTGTCCCTGAGAGACCACGCCCAGCAGCCGCACCTGCATTAATTAAAATAGGAAATAAAACGGCTGAAAAAATGCAGAAAAATGATCAAGTTAAAGACTAAAAAGTGTGGTAATAAGCCCACTATTTTTAACTTGCTTTGAATATCAATAAAGGAAAAACAGACATATAATTTAAAGAGATTTTAAGTATGGAGTGCTTCCCCTTTTATCAGTGAGATGACAGAAAATCTATAGGAGCAGATTTCTAAAAAAAATGGGGATCTTTACCACTTCCATTAAAAGAAGTTAATGAGGCCAGGATTACACGGATGTGAGCATGTAAAGAATCCCCAGGAGGCACTGCCTTTATCTCAGGCTACAGCTGCCTGCATTAAAACCCCTCTGCTCTATTTGTGTATGTTAAAAAAAAATGAGAAAGTCTTGATAATGGTGAACACTGCGTCATTTGGCGATCCATTATGAGGATATTTTGAGCCATTTATTGGTGTGTTTTTTTTCTTTGCTGCTTAATCATAAATCCATCTTACCACATGATGACAGTTGAACTCTTTCATCACAGACGCCTCATTCAGAAACTCTATCCGCTCCCGCATGCTCGCCGACTCGTTCACCGTTTTGATCGCCACTCGTGTCTCAGGTTCATCCTTGACTACGCCTTTCGCGGTGCCTTCGTACACCATGCCGAAAGAGCCCTGCCCCAGCTCCTTGTGCATGGTGATCTTTTCCCTGGCCACCTCCCACTCATCCGGAGTGTACACTACCGCAGCGAAAAACATATGCAGGGTCAACCCATCATGCTCAAACATCCAAACAGAGCAGCAGGGAGGCGGGAAAAGAGGTTTGACATTCTTACTCTCAGCTGCGCTGATGTACTCTGGGTTGACGGATGCATAGAGAACTCCATTCCCAAGTCTGTTGTTGTTCCTGAAAGCACAAGCCCAGCTTAGTAAACCGACAAGTAAGCTGTAGTTTCAGATGCAATATTTAGTCCTCAACAGGATGTCTCCTCTCCCCCAAAGGGGTGTCTAAATGAAAACACCCATTAACTCTAAATAACATTACACTCTCCATTAAGCTTCATGAGCATCGCAAAGTTAATCAGTGCAACTACTTGCCTCTTTTTGTTGATGAAGATGAGAACGGTGGTAAGACTGGCGATGAGAAGAGTCACTATGATGGGAACGAGGATGACCAAGTAGAGCGTCGCAAAATCCTCTCCTGGGAGAAAGAACCAGAAACAATAATTTACCGTAAGTGATAATTGATTCATCATTAAAAGATTTTCCCTTTATTTCAGTAAAATAGAAAAGTAAATGCACAGTAGGAGCCAGTTTCTGAAATAAGGGTTTACTCCTTGTGGAGAATGAACATTACCTGCATAACTGTAGGGTTTAACTTTTTCTTATCAAAAATCTATTTCGGTGGATCTTATTTTCTGAGGAACTGGCTTCTGGTTTTCAATTAGTGTTACGCTAAAACAATCATCTAAATTACAATTAAAACATGGCAAAGATATATAACTATGTAATTGTTATAAAAATGTTTATGATTTTAATTTACTTAAATGAAATTAACTTTCTCAGTATTATCTACCACAGTGAGATGCATTAGCACATTTAAAGTCTCTCCACACAATTTAAACATGCGTTAGTGTTGCTTTACGTTTAGGTGGAGGAACGTAGAAGGAGATGCTTTCCGTCCATGAGCCATTTCCTGCCAGAGATGTGGCCCTCACGCGAGCAGAGTAGTTTCCCGGGCTCAAGATGGTCAGACGAAATCCTTTATATTCGTGGTACTGCCGACGTGACACACACTTGTGTTTCTCAGGCTGGAAGAAAAGAAATAAACAGTGATTACTGCTGTTAAAACAAAGCTCAACTCGTTCTAAGCCTTTAAAGCTTTGATAATACTTTGCATGCAGAATATAATTTTGGTAATCTTTATTTCAAATAATATGCATTTATTTAGAGTTATTTTATTCTCTACTATGCAGAGTTTAAAGGAGGACAAATTGTTGCCAAGTTTCTAATCAGCTAAGGTTACACAGGCTTAATCTTGTGATTTTGTTACGATTTATATCCTTGTTGATGTTCTCTGTTTGAAAGAAAGAACTTTTTTGACAAATCATATTTATTATTATTTATATATCTGTATTGTATACACTGTCATATTTATCATCAACCCAGTTACAGATGTCTGAAATATCTTATACAAAAGTCAGCTTTTACTGAAGAGAGCTAGATTTCCCACAGACAAAAATGTAGAAACATTCTATTTAGTAAGAGAAACGTTATCTGTAGCACTAGTAGTCCTATTATAATAAATGAAAAAGAACCATTGTTTATGTTATTCTTTGCTTCCTTAAAGGTGATTGAATGTTTTTAGAACCTCTAATAAGAAATTTATAAGAAGTTCTTAAAAAAGGTTTCTCCAGAGCAGGGGTCACCAACATGGTACCCGCGGGAACCAAGGGGCCCCCAAGGACCACAAGGGGTGCCTTTAGAGTCTTCTGAAAATAGAACAACTCAACAGTGAGCAACGTTTGAAATTTCATTGTATTCTGTTGCTTTTCTTTTTTAATCAGTTATAGAACATTTCATCATTTAATCATATATGGCATTTAAGCATTTATAGAGTTTTTAAAATGAAAGTGTCTAAAAGAAAATTAGAAATTTAAAGAAATGATAAAGATTGACCCTTGCAATTCATAGGTCAGTATTGGTAGCCCTTCCTGTGACTCAGTGCCCCTGAAATAGCCCTCAACTGTAAAAAGGTTGGTGACCGCTGCTCTAGAGTATAAAAATTAAGTGACTTAAAGTCATTTCTTTTAAAACTAGAACAAAAAGTGGTCCAAATTCCTTATTTTTGCTGTAGCTTTCTGATCAAAGCTCAACAGAAACTACCAGAGGTCATCTACATAATTACCAGATGTTAGAAGTAATGTCTGATAAATACCTGGTAAATCTAAATAAAGCATTTGATGTGCACTGTTAGGGAGGTTGAGCGTGTGCCGTGTGTGATGCTGCCAGTTAAAGGTATAAAGGAGGATTTTCAAGAATTTTTGAAAGGACTCGCCCTCTCCACTTAAAAAACCCCCCAGCAAATTCACAACCCTGTACCTGCTCCTGAGAGGGAACGCTCTGTTTAAAAGTTGCCATTTGCATCACTCATACACGCTTATTTCCAAATAAAGATTTGTAATTGTTCCACTAGGTCAGACCCACCACCGGTAAGTGAAAATGGAGACAAGCACGTAGGACGCCTTATGTAAACATATTACCAGAAAGATTGACAATTAGGAGGACCATTTATTTTGAGGATCCACTAGCAGAAGAACATCCTCCACTATACCTCTAAGTTCACAGCATCGTGAAACACTCTGAGACAGATAGTGATTTGAAATACAATCTGGTGGCCCCCTCACACAAACTATAAATGGAACCTGGGCAACTCTGGATGACATAAAAAAAAAATACATCTTGCAAAGAGGAATGGTAAAATAACACTCACTCTCCAACCTTGTGAAATGCTATAGGAGAAGACTAAGAGCTTTATTTAAAAGCTTTTAACACGTCTCTACCAAAGGTTCCACTAAATGTAGCTGCAGGTGTACATACAGTAAATAAAGTGTAGACATATAAAATATAAAGAGAGGATCTGTAATTAGACCCTGCCAGTATTACCTCATTCCCCAGGCGGTACTTGATCTCATACATCAGTATAAGTCCATTAGGCATGAGAGGCTGTGGCCAATGCAACACCACACAGCCGTCAGTGTTGTCACACATTTCATAGATAACCTTCCCAGGAATGTCATCTGCTTTGGCTGCCAAAAACAATTACACACACAAGATGATAACATAAATATCTTAATGTAAGAGAAAAGAAATCATGGGGTATATTTTTTCCTTTTTCCATACCAGCAGGTTTTGTCCGGGAGAAGACAAAAGCTCCAACACTGCAGTTGAAGCCCAGCTGCTCGTTGCAGGCGTGGATCTCAATAAGGTACGTAGTGAAAGGTCGCAGGTTGGGGATTTCTAAATATTCTGCAGAAGTTCTGTCATCATTGAAGGGGTACTCATTGACAGGAGGGATGCCGTCTGTGCTGTTCTCCCCTGAGCCCAAGGTGATATTGCCTTGACCGTCATCATGAAACTGAGTGTGGTTAGCAAGACCAAAAAGGTCTCTGCGGCGACGGTCTGGAGGTCTGAAACGAGGGAACAAAATGTGCAATGAGATACTGTCCTGGGCAATAAAAAACTAAAAGTTAGACCATATACTTTTCAAATTGTCACTATGCGACAATACATAGCCGCTAATGTTTTAGGCCCACTGTAGGGGGAAAAAAACGCCTGCAGGAGACTGAGTGTGCAGATGTTTGTGTTTGTGTCTGCCTTAAGCCCAGATGCTATGGAGTGTAATAAATGAGGTCAGACAGAACATTGCAAAGTGGACAGACAGAGACAGCGGAAGGAAAAAAATACAGTTTCCACATTATAGAAAAAAAAAAAGAAGAAAAAAAATACAGGAGTGAAAAAGCTCCTGCGGGGCGCATTACAATGAACAGTAAAAACAGCCTAAGGAAACTGTCCAGACAAGAGAAATTCCTCACTCATAACTACCATGGCTCAGTGGCAAAGAGGATGTTACACATTTTTGGCTCTTGTTGTCAGAGTTTAGATAATAAGCTGCTCCTGGAACTGCACATCATCACTAGTGAGGCGGTGACAGCTGTGAACGCAGCACCAGCAGTCACACTAGAGATACAGCAGGGCATCGAAACCAAATGTTAAATATTTCTGACTGGTGACAGCAGAGATGAAGCAAAGCTTGATTAAGGAAGACTTTTTGATTGATTAATCTGCTAATTTTAAAGGAGAAAGTTACAAAAGTTGATATTATCCACTAAGGCTTATATAAAAAAATAAAGTGAAAGATTTAAACAGCAAAGTCCAGACAAGCGAGTCATGACTACACGTTAAGTCTCCAAATAGCAGAGCAAATTAAATGTGACAGCATCCAGGAAATTTCTATCAATTTATCACTTTCTATTCATCATTAGGAACTACAACAGGTGATTACAATAACTAAAAGCTCCTGTCTGCAGATGACAGGTCCTTGAGGTCTCTAAAGCAGACATGGCGTCTTCCACCCGTCTTTCTCCCCTCCTGTAGTCTGGTAATGCTGCTTTACTCTATATCTTCCTTCTAGTACTGGTGGGGCTATTCCCCCTTTCATTTATATTCCAGATGGGCTCACTGTACATATCCTGGCAGCTGTCCTGCTTCAGAAAAAAAGAAACAAAACAAAAAGAGCATCCAGAAGAAGCTGTGGATTGGAGGGGAAGGAGGTGGTAGGGACAAGATGGAAAATATTTCCTGTTCTTTCTGTTCCTGTTTTTATGGACAGTCTCTTTCCCCGCCTGGAATCTACATACGAAAAAGAGAAGAAAAAAAAACCCTCCTCGATTAAGTAAAAAAAAAATGCTGTCTGAGAACACTTAAATGTGACAAATAATAAATTCTGTAAATAGTAAAATTATATGAATGCTTCATGACTTAATACTGTACCTCCGGCAAGAGGTGCAGAAAAAAAAAACCTGGTGATTATTTACATCAGTTTTAGCAGGTATGTGTGAAGTGGGGGGAGGAAGATATGAGCAGGGCTTCATTCTGACAAATAGTCGATTGTTAGTCGCTGGTGCAGAGACCACAGCTTTAAGAATGCAGGCAAAGATTGTGGCTTTAAATCGGTTCTCTGAGGGTTGGCTTGTGAAACCATGAGCCATTCCTGAATTTTCTCAAATCAAATGTATTTCCTCTCAATTTGAGCATGTGACTAAAAGGATCTGTCAGTCAAATTAGTATGTCTGCCCCTAAAACTAAATAACTATTGGGGCTGGGGAATATGTCCTTAATAACCTATCGCCATATTTTTTTGGGAATAATAAAATTGACAATTAAAAACACTTAATTTATTCTTCGTAGTCGTTCTTAGGTAACTGAATAGTTGTGCCTGCATGTCACACTAATCACAACACACAATCCCCACAATCACACTCTTATTAATATTAATTTAAACAGGCTTCTCCAAGGAACCAGTTATTTAAAGAAGTATGATTTATATCACTAAATATTCTGTATTTACAGCATTTAATCATATTCTTTGAATTTGATAAGGCAATAGAAAAAAAAAATAATAAAAGGAGAAAAATAAACTGATTTAAAATGATTTCTGACTTTTTCATCATCACTTATGGTAATGTATTGTTTAAACAATAAATCACAATACTTGACATTAGTAGCAGTAGTAAGTTTACCCCAAAAAACGATTAACAATACAATAAACGGCAACCATTTTTGCCTTGAACCCTAAAAACGTTACCATACCTTGGGAGAAAGATGGTATTATGGAGGAAGTTCTCAAAAACTTTTAAAAAGTAGCGGTCATGCTTCTCCCGCTCCTTCTCTTCGGCTGTCTTCTGGCAAGTACAACAGAGACCCTTTGTTTCCCCTGGAAGGGTAACCTTCGGTGGGTTTGGGTTATCTTTCTCCTCTAAAGGCCCTAATGATGGGCTCCGGATTGGTAACTTCAGATCTGTTAAAAAAAAAAGAAAAAAGTGTAGGAAAACATATGCTTTAGTGAATGGCAGCATTCAAGTATTGTTTATACACAATAAATGTATATATTTTCATGATAATTAAATCTAATAACCTTTAGAGCAGTAGTCATGGTGATAGAATTCCCTGTCTTCAGGCTGCCGCTGCCAGCGAACCAGGTAGTAAATTTGATTTCCATTGGGAAACACTGGAGGTGACCACTTCACTACCAATTTAGTTGAAGAGTTGGCATAAGCACGGGGATCATTGGGCATGGATGGCACTGAAAAAAAAAAAAAAAAGAGCCATGGTGTGTTAAACAGCTTTGAACACAAAACGGTGAAAAAAAGATGGCAGTTTAGACTCACATGATGGTCGCGTGCGGATATAAATTATATCGCTCTTTGCCCCAGAAATGTGTTCGTCCTTCATCTGCAGAGTGGTGGCTTTCACATAAATCGCATACTGGGTCCAAGGCTTGAGATGTTGAAGAGTAAATTTGGGATCATTTTGGTCATGAGGAAGGTCTACATCCACCATGTGCCAGGTGTTGGAGCCACAGCCATCCTGGCCATCAAACTGTGTGATGTTCTGGAAGGGCCTGAAAAAGGATCAATTGGGCAAAAAAAAAAAAGGTTTCAGTTCTAATCATTATGCAATCCTCATGACATATATATGAATTATGTATTATGATTTGTTCCTGTTTGGTTTAAAGCACATGTGTATTTGAATTAGGGCTAAAAAACATACAGTGTGCTACTGTGAAAGGAAGCTTTGCATCATAGTTTCATTTTGTTTCCACATTTAATGATCCTCCGTCTAACTGATGAAAACATTTAATGCTCTATAGACATTATAAATGCCAGCTGCATTAATTTAAAATGTGAAGCACGGTAGAGTCCTGCTGCAGCGGCTCCAAGCATTCAGCATCCTGAGGGGAGTGATTCTGCATGGCAAAGGATAATATTTAGACAGATTAAAATGATACCTGATCTATATGGCATACTTATACCGTGCTTTGTTAAACATAATAGGAATCAAACTACTACTATAAATACAATATACTTGTACTGTGTGAGTCTGCTTAATTTGATCATCTATGCTTTTGTTTCTAAGAAAAGTTGAATACAAGATGATAAACAAAAGCCATGTTAATATAGAAATGTTGTACTGATCACTGTGTTATTAGCCACTTTATCATAAGGGATATTGGTGCCTCTACAGCAGGGGTGGGAAACTCCAGTCCTGGAGGACCTGTGTCCTGGAACTTAAAGATGTCCTTGACTTAACACACCTGAATCAAGTAAATAGATAATTAAAAGGACTCTGGAGAAATTTACTGCATATACACCTGAACCATTTGGTTCAGGTATGTTGTACCAAATATGCATCTAAATGTTTCAGGAAACTGGCCCTCAAGGACTGGAGTTGCCCACCCCTGCTCTACGGTTACAGTTTGATGGACACTCATCATAAGTAGAGCAAAGCACAAAAGGCGATTAATAAGAAAGCTTGCTTTTTACACAGAGCTATATCTAAGCCAATAAAAAGTTAGTGGAAGAAAAAAAAAATACCAATACCTGCTTTAACAACCATTGTATTATTGTGCTTGATTAGCCAGCAAACTAACGAGAGTTCATCTAATTTATGCATAAAAATAACCCTTTAGAAGAACTTCTAATGAATCAAGGTTTGCCTTTTCTTATATTTGCATATAAACTAACATAAAAATTATGCACAATGTGATGAGGGTATGGCTGCAACTAATGCTCATGGATTCATTTTTTGACAACTTTGGAAAGACAAAGGTGCTTAATAGGAGATTTATATTTACAAAATTTGATCAAGGTGAAGAGAAAACTGCCACTTGAGGAGTTCTGGATAAGGTATATGTACAGATACAGAAAGTTTTGCATCTTCAAAACGGATGTATAGAAAGTATAATTTGATCTTAATTACTGCTCCAAGCGGTTGTTCTTTCAGAAAATGGCATGCTTAAGAGATTATCTTCAGATTGGAAGTGATGGCTGAGCACTTACGACTCCTGGTAGTAGACTATGAAGCTGATGAGGTCTCCGTGGTCAGGGACTTGGTAGCGTTCCCATGTCAGAGTGATGGTGTGGCTTGTTGTAATGTTAGACTTGAACTTTAAAACGTCACTTTCACCTGCAATGACAGTTGACCATTTGTGTGTGAATTTACCTAAAAAGGCAAAATTATTTTCCTATTTTTAAGCTTTTTTTGTACAACTCAAACAGCAACAAATGGAAAAAGCCAAATCTTCACACTGATGGAAAGAACCACTCTGATAGAAACACTGTTTTGAAGTCTGCCTAGTTGCTAGTTGGACAGGCTTCAAAGAAATATTAAACTGTCGCCTAACTCTGCAGCATTTTCAAACAACCAGAGAAAATCCAGGCTTTGTTGGAGGAGTATTAAACAGACTGCAGTGATAGCAATTGTAGCATGTGCAAATAATAAATATATTGCATCAGTTCTGCAAATTAAAATTAAGCAACCATGGAACATAAAATTTCATTTGAAGATGAACTGCATTGGATTCCATACAACTAGGGGGATAAAAACACATTTATCACAAAAAAACACATGAAACAAGCTTGAACTTTGGCAGATACAATACCGCCAGGAAGAAAACAGATGTGGTCTCCAATAATTTTGAACGATACATCTTGAATGATAGGATTTTCTTTCAATGTTTCAAATAAGTGAAACTTTTACAATGAGTTTAGCTGCGTTTGGGTTCTTCTACAGAAGCCGACGGGTGTTAAATGATGCATGATTCTTTTCGCTATTTAGTCCTTCAATTAAAACACAAGTGCATAAACCTAAAAAAAAAACAAAATCATATATTTAAGGCAAACAAACCAGAAGCTAACTCAGCAATGCAAGATGAAAGCTCAGAAAATAATAAATAATGAAAAAAGAACTGCATCAGCTCAGGGTTCCAAAGAAGATAAAAACACATCCTCCTTTGAAATTTGAAAATCCCAAATTAATACAATAATTTCTTCGACATGTACTTAATAATAATGAAAGCAAGAACTTAAACGCAAGAAAACAGATTCCTTGACTTTTTTTCCCATCTTAAATTCTTAAAGGGAGGACTTCAGGGAAATCTCTTAGAAAATAACCTTCCTGAGAGAAATTCACCTGAATGCTGACTGACAACAGAAAATCACAATAATTCTACCGCTTTAAATTCCCTCTTAGGGATCATGATTTCTCTCTGAGTTAGAAAACACAGTTTAGCACTTTAAGGACCAAAGCTGGGTATATCAACAAAAGTAATATTCATCAGTCATTCTTAATAAAGATAATCATCTTTAAGTGAAGTTGTTTTTAACTGTTAAGAGCTATGAAAAATCACTATTTTAAAAATACTTTGTAAGCTGTTGGTAGGTGGTGGCCAATAATATAAATGATGTGGTAACATAATGATAATTACCCATCAAAAGTCTCCATTGTTACATAGTAGCATACAAATCTTATAACTAAATGCAGGTAATTAATTTCAAGTCATATACCTTAATTTTGGGGTAAATACAAAATAAAGCTTTTCTTGTTACCGAGTAATATAGTGTTACTTGCTAAGTTATTACATGGTTATTAATTTACTGTAAAGTTACGGTAAGTGTTACCGGTTTTCTAGATGACTAAATTAGAAAGAATATGGAAAAAAAAAATGTAGACATGTGTAGAAACTTCTTTGATCTCATCATGCTCTTTATTAGAAAAAAACCCCAAATAAATATATATGACCCTATAAAGAGACATGATATTTTTAACAACTTTTTATTACTTCAGTAAAATGTTCACTCACAGCTGGCTCTGTCCCCGTTGTAGCGGTAATCTGCCTCCTCTGGTTTTACGGTTATGCCCGTCTTCTCCCACATGGCATGAATCTCAGACATGCAGAGCTTCGGGTTTCCACGGAAGAATATACGCCCTGCCTGAATAGTCAGGTTGTGTTGGGTCCAATTCCACAAGGACTGCAGATTCTGGTTGTTGACAGCGGAGAACGAATACATGCTGATAAGGGGAGAAGATAAGCAGAATGTCACAAACATGTTGAAATAATTTGTTTACTTTAAGCAGGTGGAAACTGAAAGTGCATTGGGTTTGTAAATACTGTTACAGGTGGCAGTGTTGTGCATTTATTAAGGCGTGGAAAAAGGTGTGCTCTGATTTGTGTGTCTGCCTAACAATGAGCGTTGGTATGTAATGGTGTCGTGTCAACACCATTAGCACCAGCAGTCCAGGCAGAAAGCCTCCAGAGGGAAGGGAATGTCTGCCATCCTCTACAGCATTCCTCTGAGTGAAACTTAACACCGGGAGAAATGATAACAAGAAGTACACAAGGCTTTCCCATGACCTCCAGAGCCAAAAAAAAAAAAAAAAACTCTGCCTGGAATCCAAGATGACTGCTGATATCCAAGTAAAGACATTAGCAGACCTGAACCTTTCCAGCTCCTGTTTTTGCTACTTATAAAATTATCTGGACACCATCACCAAAACATAAAGATTAGATAAATCCAACCCAGTTCACTTACAATACTACAATAAAAGTACAAAACTAAGGGTCTACAGAGGAAATAGACATGATTTTATTTTTTTTTTTTCAACAAACAAATGGGGATGAAAGCTTTAGTTTCAACAGTTTTACTATTTGTAAATTTAGTGAATTATTTGACAGAACAACGAAAAGACATCAATGTTACAACGCAAAAATATACATTTCCCATTACTTTCAGGTGTCTTCAAATTTTAAACAGCTGGTTTCTCATTAAAATACTTATTTCTATTAAATAAATAAATATATATATATATATATATATATATATATATAAAAACAAGGTTATCCAGGGCTGTAACTAATGATTATTTTGCAAATTAATTCAACCATTGATCCTTTATTCTGATTAATCAATTAATAATCGGACAAAAAAAGGTTCCATAGAGAAGAGAAGATTTTACAGAGCATTTAAACCACATGAAGTCAAAACATTGACCTATGAGAAGTTCAGGATACGCCACAGTAATGGACAAAATAGGTTTCTAACCTTGAATGCATAGTGTTTATACATTTTTTACGATTTTGGTTTAACCTTGAATGGTGAACCAAATGGTTGACCATTTGCTCAGCAAAAGGCAGGTTTCACTAGGCAATTGTTACTGCTTTGAGTGTGTTGCTCTTTCAGATAAAGGCATCTTTTAGGGTCTGTATTCTAATGATTAAACAATTACTAAATTAGTTGATGAGTATATCAATAATCAATAAATCTGATATATATTTTTCTTAGCCATAATGCTATTCATCTACTGTATACTTGGGATGGCAGGTTTAAGCCCTTTGTTTGTAATTTTTTTTTTCTTTAGTCTAGTAACTTCATTGAACTGCAAACAAAATAGTTTTTTTTTTAGCAATACATAAACAAAACTATGAAAATAGTTTAAAATAACCATTAAGAATAGCAGTCATAAGAATAAAAAAGTTAAAGCATCTGTTAGATAGTAAACATTCCTGTTCCCAAAACCCTAACAATAGAAAACACTGTTGCAATTGGCCATGTGTATCCAGGTATCCACACAGATCAGCCTTACTTATCGATAAGATCCTGTCCGTTGATGTATCGGAGGCTTTTGAGGAAAGACAGCGAGCTGAGAGAGTGGGAGTGTCGAATTCTCACGTAGCCAGTCACAGTCTGGATCAGTCCCATGAAGGTCTCCAGCTCTGAAGCTATATTAACTGCAAAGAGGTCACAAGGAAAGCAGACATGTATTGAAATTAGTCCGAGTCACCCAGATAAGCTCTTAATATAAGCCAATAATAAACCCTGTGAGCTGCATTAGGTGGCTTATTCCATATTCTACATTAACAAATTTACCTTGAACATTTTCTGATTTTATCCATTTATAAGCAAAATACAGAAATATCCGTATTTTACTAGGATTTTACTGGCATTTGCTTTTAAATGAATAACAGATGAAATCTAAAATGTGTTGATATTTGTTATTTAACCCTTTCTCTATTAGATTTAAATATTATTCTGCACCATCACTAAAGAGGTCCCCTGATTAGTAAGCATAGTTCATCTGTGTAAAATTTAGTCTCTGTAGATGCCTCTGTTCTATGAAGGCATCAGAGCTTTTTTAGATAACCATAATTAATGAAACCATCACATAGGCTGAGGAGCAGAGCAAGATAATGTTGTGAAAAAATTAGAACAAAAATTCCCCACGCTTTGAACGCCTTCTGCTAGTGCTGACTTAGAGAAGGAAAAACACAAATTAGGCATGGGCCTTTTACATGTTTCATGCTATATCCCAATATTAATACATCACAATTTTAAAAACGCTGGTGTTTTCTGTCATTCTGTTAGTCAGGTATTTAGCAGCTGCAGCATCATGATCCCTCCCCCTGCACACCCCTCTGTAGCTGCCAGTCCAAAAGGTTGAATGACGGCTGAACGAGGGGAGCATTCAAAACTTGTTCCCCTTCCCTGACCCTTCTAAAGAAGAAGAAGACTTCAGCTATAATACTGCATACTGCATTTGGACAATGGCAGCCAGAAGAAGCAATATGCAGTGTTATTTGCTGTAGCTACGCACTTTGTGTACACTCGTTGGTACTTAAAATGTTTGCTGCTCCTTTGTGCATATAATGATTTATATGAGTGCCAAAAATCACAATGTACCCGTAAAGGGGAGTGCGAGCCTGAAAGGGAGATAAATTTTATCATGATAATAGTGATCTAAAAGCAGCTTCCATTGATGCTTAAAGTGACTATAGAGACAATGCTAAAGATCAGCCAAAAATTCAGGAAGCATTTCTTTTTTTTTCATTTTTTAATTCTGACATTACAGAAAAAAGAGCTGTGATAATAAACTGTGATACTGTAAAATCTTTATATTTTTGTTTGAGGTTGTTAAACTAGCAGAATTTCATACCAGCTCATGCCTAATACAAATGCACACCAAACTTTTTAGACTATATATATTTTTTTATTTCATCATTCCCACAAATACTGGTAATAAGAATAACATAAGGTCAATTATGCAGCTAAACACAAACAGTACAGCCGCTCTTTAAAGTCACCAAATATCCCTCAGTGTATTCTGCATAGCTCTGTTGATAGCAAGAATTTCTGGAATCTATCGCCAAACCAATCTGTTGTGTAAAAGAGCACGTGGTGTTACAGGCACTCACTTCCACTGCGGATGTTGATGACCAGGTTGCCTTCGATGACGGTGCATTCCTTCAGGGACTGAGCAGCATCCACAGAATCAATGACAGTACCCCTGCAGTATTTGTCGCACAGACCGTTGCAAGCTGTGCAATGACTGTGCATAAAACAGAGTTAAAGAGAGAGAAGGGGGGGTGACTTTTCATAATAATGATTAGAACAAAATCTTGTTTTTTTGTAATGTTTACTACCTCTCCCTAAAATAATTCATCTTCTCTCAGCCTAGAAGCATTCTAGGGGATTCAGGCTGATAAATTCAGGGCATGATAAAAGGTCACTTCTCACATGGACAGTTTAATCTTTTATGGAGCCTCTGCTGAAATGTTCCGTGAGAGAGTGACTCACTGGTTCGACCTCTGAGACAAAGCGCATGCAATGGCTACAAACACATGCAACTCGGATCCAAACTCCCGAGTTTGTGATAAGAAGAAAATCTTAAAGGACTGCTGTGAATGCTCAGGAGTATCTCGGACAGAGCAGCAGAGAGTAACGTTTAACTATGAAATGGAAGTGAATTCATAATAATTTTGACATTATCTAAAATATTTTATTAACATATTTTTTGTGTTCCAATGCATTTCTCAAAGAAAAATGCAAATGTAACTTTTTAGGGATTTTTTTTCCCCACAATAAGGCAGGATCAATGGAGTCCATGACTAATAATTGTCCAATCTACAGATCTCCCCACCTGCTGTGGATCTCAGCAGCCTATCATAAGCTTCCCTGTCGCTTTTCTGATTGTTGCCTGGCCAGTTTAGATAAATGGAAATGCTTTGGTATGGTGGTCTCTTTTTACTAATTAGCTAATTTCTTAAGGTTCTACATGATTTGATTCCAAGTTATCAGAGGAAAGCATACATGCAAAGATCACTTTTCTAACTTTCGCTTAGAGAACTGCTAAGAATCATGTTTTTTTGTTTTTTTTCCTTCCACATTTTGTGGATCGATCACAAAAAAGAATAACAACAAAACACTTTTTATGTTAGTAAAAGATAAAGAAATGTGAAAAAGTCCAAAGTTCTATGATTGCATGTAAAGGAAGTAGAAAAGGCCTCAGGCGAGTCTCTTCTTTCAACCTCCGAGTACTGGTCTGTGAAATGTATCAGTGTGAAAGCAGAAAACAAGGCCCTGCGCTGAGGACATTTTACTGTATAGACCGTCAAATCATGAATCTTTTAGAATTCAGTACACGCTTAACCTCTTCAACTTCCTGTGTCAAGAACTACTTTAGGAAAAGATCCGTGTGAAGAGTTGAGGTCAGTTCAAGTTCAAGTCAAGGATGCCTTATGCAAAGGAATGCATAATGCATAAGAGCACTCTGGATGCAGGCTGCTTTAATGTCTGTGAATACTTAAGCGTTAACACCCGTCTGTTGACAGGAAATTTCACCAAAACATCCAGTTCTGGAGGTTCAAATACAGAGCAAAGATAAGGACTTTCAAAGTTCTTTAATATGAGATATTCCTATTTTTAGAGATTATAAATCAAATATGCCCCCCAGCTTAGCATGACCATGAAATTAGAAAGGTGTCTGAGTTGTGTTTGTGTCCTTACCGATCAGTCTCGTTTGAACTACGTTTGAACCCAGAGGGACAGTCGCTCATACATTCTCTGTTGTGAATGACAAAGAGATTGTCGTTGGGCAGATGCACCTCACTGCACTCAGTCATGGTGATGCAGCGCCAGCCCTCAAACATGAAGGTGCCATCGGGGCAGTCTGGCACGCAGCGACCATCGTGGTTGTAATGGATGCACGCAGAGCAGGCCATGTCGTTGTTGGGTTCGGAGCAGCCCCCCAGGCATTGGCTATGGCAGCATTCTCCCTTATCTGTGCAGGCCAACTTGCACTGCGGAGGACACACTGAGGTGGACAGAGACACACATGGGAAGAAAGACGGTGTCAGACGATGGTTAAAAAAAAAAAAAAAAAGCTTGCATAATGATAAAGATTAGTTAGACAAACTCTGGCTAACTTGGTGCATTCAGATTCCTGATCACCTGCTTTGATTATCTTTTAAAATGGCTTTGCATCACTTTAATCTAAATGACCTTCATTTTTGGGGGGAGAAAGAGAGTCAGACAAAATAAACCATTTTAAAGACATAACATTCACTGCTCAATGAAAAGTTTGGGACTAGACTAATACTAATACCAAAACTAATATTTAATTTATGATGATTTAGCACAAGTTATTTGCCATTTAAACAATACTAACTAAAATACAGCTGTTGTTCCCTAATTATTATAGTGCCACAATCACAGTACTGAAGTTTTAGTAGGGTCTGTTTTGATATATAGACTCTATTCATTTCATATTCATATTCAAACTAGTTCTAAATTCTTCTAGCCATGGTTAACTAGCAAAGTGAACTTTAATTGCTTTGCTTATCTAAAATTTCTACAGATTTTACCCCATTTACAGAATTCATCTTGTAAGGCAAGTAACTATTTCAAAATTGAATACATTGAAACAGAAGAACCATTCGGAGATTTAGTAACATCTTATGTAAGCCATATCAGTGTCAGCAACCTGTTAAATCTAGTGATTATTTTCAGTATTTTGATGAAATAAATAATGCTCTAGCTAAAAAATTTCTCCTTAAGCGTTACAATAATATAGTACAACGTAGTGTACAGTTCAAGGTTCCTCTTTTTATTAGAATCAATACTGATAACTTTATACAAATGTATGACTTATTTTTTAAAGTAAGGCAGTTTGTGTTTCACTTTTACTGCCACCATTATAATGCATCCATTTCTGATGTTTGGCTCATTCCCTTACATCACAAAGAGGGAAAGATAATCAAAAACATGCCTCACTGGAACCGGTTCACTGTGACATCTGTGAATCAGCTTGTAGATGCATATTTTTGATATGAGGGCAACCTTACCCTGGAATAAGGACTGTTTTGGATTGTTTGGAGGGTGGGGACACAGCGAGCAAAATGGTTCAGTTCAAGGGGTGAGAACTTCTAATACTGACTGATTAATCGCAAATAAATTACAAAATAAGGCCTAAAATTATCATATTATTTTCTGAAATGTAGCACAGATTACGTTAGATTTTTAGCAACCAAGCATGTGACAAGCAACATATCGTACATAAGTTTCTGTTAATTGCAAAAAAGACGTATAACTTTATTACTGTTTTCCTTATTAATAATAATCATGCACACAGGGTGAAAGCCCAGTTTCAGTCTGAATAAAAGAAATCCTTAAAAGAGTAAGAGAATCTGTCCAGAATTAGAGAAAATTAACTCACATTATTCTTGAGCAAAAAACCATTAGATGCTTTGTTGGTGAAGATTCTCATTCATCCAGGTAATAGAACATTACAAAAAAAGTTAAGGTAAGATAATGACTCATTTCAGAGCCATAGCCCAGTATCGGATATTGCAGAGAACCCAAAATAACCCCTCATTCCCTAAGGGGCGGAACCGTTCTTCTCGTTCAATTTGCATGTTTTTTAAGCCAAAATAAGTTTTCCAGTCAATAAAGCTTGGAACTCAACGCTATTTCTGACATTTTGAATTAAAAGAGAGTCCTGGATGGGAAGCGAAATGTTTTCAAACTTGGAAGCCAAGTCCAGAGGATTGTTTGACTTTTTTGGAATGACGTTAAAAGCTCCTCACTCTTTACTAAGCATTACTGAGAAACACAAACACCTGAAAGGTATCTGTCAAACAATCCATGCTGACAATTTCTAACATTTAACATGATCAACATGATCATCAGTTTTCAAAAGTCTTCAAAAGTAAACTAAAAGAACACTAATAAAGGTATACAAGCCATAAGGTATTAACTTTTAATGTTAACTATGATGGTTTTGTGTCTTTTTTTGCCATCAGAAAAACTGTTTCATGCGTGTTTACAGAAACACTTTAAAAAGGTTAAGTACAGATGAAAACTACAGAAAACATCATATTGCATGTGATGATTAGTCTTAAGCCTCTGCGTGCAGGGATGTCCCACTTACAAAAAGACCCAAAACAAGAGAAAATAAATTCTGGATTATGCTTAGACAAAGCTAAAACATTTGATTGACAATATGTTTTCAGTGAAAAAAGTTCTACCACGTATGCAGGGTATAGATGACCTAAATTTAGGACAAAAGCAATTTCATACCTGTTCTTTGGTGTTACACCCCTTAAACCAGCATTCACCATACGTAGGTGATATGAAAACATCTGTAATAGAACCTTCTGAGCATCTTGTACCATAATCATAGAACATATTGTGTTTTTCAACTAAATAATATGCAATTTTTTTTTACAGGAATATGAAAAGCTTATCTGCAGTAGCACTATATTTCCAGTCTATACTGGAGATTCCAGTGATTTATTGTTCATATATAGTGACTAAAATGAAGAGAAATAAAAGAAAGATAACAATTACACAATCATCTAAAGAGTGATATATTCTCCAAGATGTACTGTGTTGTGCTGGATTGTCCTCACCTGTTATCGACAAACCCTCACCCAACAGCTCTCACAACTAATCCCAATGATATATATTATTACCAAAACCTCAGGAAGTCTGTGTAAATGTGTAGTTACAGTATTCAGTGGTCCAAGTATATGGTATCACATAGAGCTAATGTTAACCTCGGGTTAGTTTAAGGTCAATAAACACATAAACAGGGTAGGGAAGATGATTTACTTAACCTACATCCACCAAAAAAAACGTTCTAAAAAATAAAAATCCCCAAGATTATGAAGCAATGGGAATTGAGTGAAGAAGATACTGCAAAGTTTAAGTAAAAAACTGACAAAAGTCCAATTGGAAGTATCATGGTAACCCCTGCTGTTACGGGTTAGTATTAGGTTTGAAAATATAATTATCTCAGTGATATTTTTTAATGTCATCCTCACTTTAGTCAGAAAACAGCCTAAGAACTTAAGAAATCAAATGCTTTCCTAGGGAAACCTGTTACAGATAAGAATATGAACACATTTCCCTCTTATCTTAAATTTGTATGCAAAAACTTAGAATTTGGTCTTGGAATTGCAACACCAAATTTTACACATGGGCAATGCGCCTCAACCACATAGAAATAGGAGGCATGTACTTTTTGGTTCCTTAGCAACTTGTCTCTATGTGTCAGCTGTAACTGGAGGAAAACATTCAGATACACTTTTTCTTACCTTCTCTGTGTGTGATGGTGTTATCCTCCTATTTCTTCAATTTCAGCCATCCTATTCTTGGACTACTCAATGTGAAGTGCATTTGTGTAAGATGCACATGGAAATGCAGGTTGGTCAGTATTTTGTGCACTTTATTTCATTTCAAACTGTGAAATAGCCCAAAATACCTAATCTGCTCTATTTAATATATGCATTAACTTATTTTTTAACTATCCAGTGAAAGATGTAGCTCCTTTCCACTCCTTTAAGATCCATAAATGCTTCAACTATTTTTCCTTTCATTCTGTCAGATCTAATAGTCATATGCTGGAACTATTTTACAGTTCTACAAAAAAGGAAAAGATGACTCCTACTTTAAACAATTACAAGCTTTTTTTGCCTTTTGGGTCTTAAAAGGGGAGTTAAAAAAAAAGACCAGGTAGACTAGCTTGGTTGTGTTCAGTTATTCTGGAATAAATCCACAGCAAAAGCCAATGTTTTTTTTTTTCTTTTTTCTTCAAACTACAGCATCAGATATCAACAGTGGTTCTCAAATAACAGCTGTGATCTGATTTGAATTACTATGCTGACGTTAGTGTGGTCTGCTCAGGAAGAGTAGTGTTGCACATTAGCAAGTACCAAAGGAAAAAAAAAGGACAGTACGGGGTTTTATTTTCCTGGAAAACTACCAAAAGGGGGCAGCCAAGGCAAACACTAATGAATCCTCTCCTTGAAGGATGTCTGTGCTTTCTGCATCATTTTAACAGATTCCTCAATGCGGAAAAATCCCAAACATGCATGCCTTTTGCCAGAGGAGAGCAGAGCAAGGGGAGAGTCACTGTCTTGAATCCATATAAGTCGACCAGGTTTCACTGGCCAACCCAACAACCCCCAGTATCAAGGATGCAATCACCTATTTATACATGCTCCTAATGCAGGCTATTTCCACACATCTGCTCTTTACACAAAGCTATGCAGGGCATTATAGGTTTCAATTTCTTTAAAAGAGAGGGACTTCCAAACAAGGGTTTCCTCTGAACAGAAGACGTCAGCATCCTCGATGTTCCAATGAACAAGAATAAACGAGATGCATCAGAAGTCTGGGGTCTAGACCATGTGTAAGTTCACACGGTGTTACGTTAAACAGCTGCTGAGAAATCGGATCACAGACACAAGCCGTGGAAAAAGAAACAGTCCCTATAACCTGAGCTGAATATGTCAAACTGCTGAGAGTGGAGGTAGGTAGGTTCAGCATGTTGTTCTCCTCATATAGTAGTTACACAACTCCCCTCCCTCCCGTGCTCTCCCTGAGCAAACACAGTCAGGTCAGACACCATAACCCAGGCATCAGCCTGCGCCTGCTGTTTACCGGAGTGCTGTAACACGGGGATCAACTGGGTACATGCCATCCATAGTAACCGAGACAACGGTCAAAACAGGATAGCTGAGGCCCACCAGCCCCATTCCCAGACTTTTGCCAGATTTTGGCAGCAATTACACATGACAACACCAAAAAAACAAATGAAAAACAGATCATTCTAACACATGAGTGTTTTTTTTATCCCGAAAGGTGTTGTTTAGTTGCAGGGCTATGTGAAAAATTTGCAGAATGTTGGAGGCCAGAGAGAACGGACCAGAGAAAATGTTAATCCCTAAGATAACTTCAGCAAATGGTACGGGTGCCTACAGGGAATATTTTCTATACAAACAGGGTTAGAGGAGGAAAATAAAACAAAACCAGAAAAGCAATTGGCAACTTTTTTACAAACTAAAAAGGAAAAAAAAATAAAATTGGAAAAGCACCTTTTTCCCAACTGTCTATCGTATTGACCTTGAGCTCTTTGTGTAAAACATTAAAGTGACACGTTTCCTTCTACTCATAAGTCCTTAGCGCTGATGACAAGAATTCATCACTGTTTGTCATTAGATGGCTTGTTTCTCTGCTTGGGTTCTTTGGACACAATCGCATGAAACCAGCATGCTCTGCAGATGCAATTGTAAATCAAAACAAAGCTGGGTCTTTTTACAGAGGGGAGTCATTTTTTTATATTAATCTAAAGAGTAATTCCTTAAGCAGACATCTATTTTGCACAAGCAAAGAATAAAAAGCAAGGATTGCAACATTATTTTTGTGATGCGAGTTTTACTCGCCGTCCAAAAGGCCTAATATTTTACAACATCATACAAGTCCTTGTTAATGACGCTACAAAAATATTGGATTCCAAATAGTCCCCTTCAGTGTTATTATGAATGTGCATACTGATATTCAGATGTATTGTGCAGCCCATTCACAGCCCATATAATGTCCATACAGTTTATTGCAAGCCCAGTCTATGATACTTTATGGCCAATGATGCTGTATTGACTCACAGTAGCTCCAAATGAGCAAACTTCCACAACCTGGCCTTTCTATCTTATCTCCTCCTTGCTGTTAAATTCAAGTGTGCAATATGCTCATATAACAGTAGCAGTTGAGAGTATGAGGACGCCAGCGCAGCAATGCAGCTCATCGAAATTCAAGTCATGTCCTGTTTGCTTAAGTGCATGCTGTTTTAAGCTACACATCGCTTTCACTGAAACAACATGTTTACAGCCAGCATGCCACTACCACATCTGCACACAAGGTTCGATGAGTAAAAACAGAAAAGATGCATCGAATTATCGTGCTTTTTTTCTGAGAATTTGGTGTCAGTTACAGTAAAAAACAGACATGGTCTGATGAAAGAATAAATGTTTCATTCTTCGTGGCATATCAAAGCACAGCGTGTTTTTCCCGTGTCATAGAGAATAAGTAGGAAGCGTGACAGACTGTGGGGAAGTCATTCATTATTCACATTTGGGCTTTGGGAGAGAGAGAGAGAGAAAAACACAGAGGAGTGGTGGTCTGAGAAGAGGAGACGTAGGAGGAGGAGAGTTTAACTGATTGCTATCTGTTGGACCAATGGCCGTACAGCAGGGGAGGTCCTAATCCCAATGATTGACATGTTATTGAGTCTGAAGCAGAGATGGTAAACAAGTCCGCTCCTGAGCCAGTGTTGGAAGGGGGAGTCGTTACCATAGTGATTAAGAATTGCTTTTCCACAGATTCAGAGGAACCATAACTTAGGGAAAACCTTGAACAATCAGAGCTCGCGTCACAACAAGCTTTTATCCTTTTATTCCTCTGAACAGGGCTGACATTTTCATGAAGGATTACTTAACCGTATTTATAAACAGGACATGTTAAAAACCTGTAATAACAAGTTGCAGGATAATTCAGTTCTATATAAGCAATAATAAGACATCAGAATGTAGTTGTTTAAGGGAAAATCACAGCTTAATGTTCTTTTAGAATCTGTAAGGTAATCTTCTTTTTGTCACACTTGCATATTAGATCATCAAAGGAATGTCATCATATCAGATAAACAATAATCTCTGAAAAAAAAAAAAAAAAAAAAAAACGTGGCAGTTTCTCCTCAGACCTATTAACTTGAAGTACCACCCTTGAAGGTAAAAAAAAAGAGCAATAAATGATTGGCAATAAGTCTTATACTATTGTGGAGGGAATTTGGTTTTAAAAGGTGGAAAGGCCTGTTTACTGTCCAGAACATTGGATTCATACCCAGTCTTTTATTGAGTCACTTTATAGCCTTATATAAAGGGGTAGTTTGAAGTACACATTAAAACTTGACAATAGATTAAAAAAATAAGAAAAGATTTAAAATAAAACTAATATCCCCTTTTTTGCTAAAACAAATAATTGTTTTTTTGAGAAAAGAAAGATGCTGGGGCCGGGTTACTGAGTTAGCAGACAAAGTAGCTAGGAGAACACAAAGCCCACTGCACTCTTCACTCTTCAGAAAGAGCCGTGGGCCGACTTCTATCTCCCTCCAAGCCCAACTCCCTGAGCACCATCAGTCCAGATTCTCATCCGGCAACCCGATCTTACACAGAAGCATCCCCACACCCAGACCACTCTAGACACTTGTTTAAACCACATCAGTCCAGACAAAAAAAAGTAAATAAAATGATGCATCCTCCAACCCGCAGCCAAAGGAAAACCGCATCACGCCTCTTACTATTGCTACCCTGATAAGTTTCAAGTGCTAGGATGGGCTGATCTAATCAAAGGCTTTTTCTTCACATTTAGCTGCTTCCTGTCTGAACGAGTTCAGTTCCACGAGATTGACCGTTCTGCAGACAGGACTGGGTTTTGTTTAGAGGGCATAAACTGAGCGTCATTTTCTTAAGCAGGACAGCTGGTTGAGATGAGATGGACTGCTATTTAGTTGCACAGAAATGTGCTCAGTTGCTTCCTCTCTCTTGCTCTGTAAAGAGCAGCAATGTGTTTTTCACTCAGCTATGTCCTGGTCTGTGTGTTCAGGCATGCATGGCATGGTAACAACCCCCCCCCCTCCCTCGAGTTTAGTCATAGCAACAACACATGTTCACCTTCCTGTTGGCCCGAAGGGCTTGGCCCAAGCTGTGGCTGCTGTTGATTGATTGGACTTACTAAAAGGGCCCAGGTATATACGTCGGCAAGAGCTTTTAGCTGTAAAATGTGCTTAAACACAGGAAAATATGACTCAGAAAGTCTGTTTGAACTGGTATTTAACAGTCAGCTGAGGAGGACATTCCTGATAATTTTCTTTCATTATCTATATCTGAAAATTAAAAAGGCTTGTACACATATTACATTTTAAATTCATGTACAGTTAAAAAAAACAGTGTAAAGTTAAATCAATAGTATGGTGTTAATGATTTATCATAAGTAGCTAAGTCTCTCCACAGTCTCATTCGTAGAAAAAAATGTTTGTCAAACCAATAATCTGAATGAAGAAGATGAATGCTGTAGACCAATCGCAGGAGTCACAAATAACTTCTGTTTACTCAGTTTTCCCTCTGATTAAAAGAAGAGCCCCATTGCTTGATAACTAGAAGAAAGCCAGGTTTCACAAAACATTCTAAAATATATCAACATCACAATGACAACTTTTTCTTACTAAATAGAGCAGAGGCCTGTTTAAGACGTAACATTTTAAAATCATTATATTCCAGGTTTCATAAATGTTCACTCTGCAGGACAGAAAATTATTTAGTCTGCTGAGAGGAATCTCACCGCAGTAGATGCTCACATATGACCGAAAGAGTGCCAAGGCGAGAATAGTAGACAAAACTAAGAGTTTTGAAAGATTTTCAATGACAGACGAGGCAGAGAGTGAGAAAAAAGTGCAGTTTTTAAAATAATTATTCACTATGATAGCGAAAACAATGCATGATTTATTTTGGGTTTTGTTTGCATACCAGTCTGGCCTTTTTTCCTTGTTTACTGCACCCTAGAGGACACGCAGGGTTAATATGATCTGTAACAGTACATTTATTACAATAGCTGTATATAATCTGTAAATCTTTTATCTGTTATTATCTGTCATTATTTATCCTGTATTATAACCTCAGTAATATATATATATATATATATTTATTTATATTTACTTATATAATCCACATCCTAATTTCCCTGTATAATCTGTTTAGTTTTTAGTGTTTACTTATTTTATAGCCTCTTACAATTACTCAGTTTATATATACCATTTATAGTCCATGCATACATAGTATCTGTGCACATGTAAATAAATATTTATATTTGTATAACACTTCTAGATAGATGCAAACTACATTTTGTTGCTATGTACTTGTAACAGTGTAATGACAATAAAGTTGAATACTATTCTATTCTAATCTACATTCTTAAAACTGAAGTTGAAAATAAAAAACATTTGATAAACTTCCTGTTAGCACTGAAATACAGAACCAAAACAAGAAGATATATTCTGTTGTTACCTAATATATTAACCCATGTTTTTTTGTTATAGGGTCCCTCTGATAGGCTAGCCAAGTTTTGTTAAAGAGACTTGCTCCATAAAATTATTTAAAGGGATAATCGGGATATAAATTTTCCCTTGCCACTGACACAACTTGCAATAAAAAAAAAAAAAAACAGGAGAAGCAAGATGAACACAATTAGCAAAATGTTTGTTCTTGCTTATTTTAGGGTGTTTTCTTTTTGAAACATGTTTTATTAAGAAATACCAAACTTCCATAATTAGAGGAATTGGATGCAGCATTTTTCTTAGCAGTGTTGCATTGGCTTTGCTGTTGTCTTTTGTGCAGCTAGCTCGGTAACTGGTTAGGAAGTCATGAGGAGAATGTAAAAAGAAAATTCTGATCAGAGAGACTCTTTAAACCACAACATTGCAGAAAAAAAACAAATAACTACTTCAGTTTGGTTTTGGTTCTGAATATTTCGAGAGGTAGAGGAGCAGCCCAGAGGGAAACATTATCCTCCATTAACAAACACTAATTTCTTAACTACCACAGAACTTCAGCAAAGATTTTTTTGGCTCTTCTTGTTCCAAACAAAGTGTTTCAGGAGACCACATGCATTACTTTGATTTTTACAGTCTTAAAGCCAGTCTATAATCGTCAGATCTTCGGAATAGCGAAGGCTCAGATTCCAGGGCCTATTTTTGTAAACGGTCATGTACAAATTTGTGACAAATGTTGCCAAGATTTTATCCTGGCATGCTGTCTGGCACAGATCCTTCCTGTTGGCACAATGTCTCCAGCTATAATGACACACATCTCCCTTTAACATCGACTTCAAGGAGGTCCTAGTTGTGATTAAAATAGCTTTACTTTGAGCAAAATAAAAGAAATGGGGAAACATTTTATCCCGACAGTTCAAAATTTAGTTGTCATCCTTATAATAAACAGTGTTTCAAAAGCTTTAAGTACAGTATGTTAATGTTGGCAAACAAGCGACACCTCAAAAATAATTTGCTCTCAATTTTCTGTCTGCATGCTGTTTTCATGCTTTTCAAGTCACAGCGGTTTGTTGTTGGTACACACAGACCACAGTGAAATATTTTTGCTTTCTTGTTTTGTCATGAACATGAGAGATTGCTCTTTGAGCAGTGGAATCTGGTATATGGAAGAAGTTAAAATGATTATTTGAATACCATACAATGCATCATGTCAGTGCATATTCTGCAACTCTGATAAAATAAATGTTTGTTGATACTGCAAAATATTTCACACATTTACTTCTGTTACTCTTTTATAATTACACCTGACCATTATTAATATTGCTAAATTCAGTTTATAGTACACAAATGTTATATAGGACTAACAATAAAAGAATATGAAAATCCAAATATTACCTTATGGTCACATAATCAGACCATAGACTTGCATCTCTCCACAACAAAGGCATAGACAAAATATCAATGCAAAAAAAAAAAAAAAAAAGGTGGATGTTTTACTAAGAGCAACATCCAAGGATCTGCGTTTAACAAAATGGCCTGTACTTATGTAGAACTTTTTCAAGTCAGGAGACTTGACCAAAGCGCCTTACACTACATTCAGTGATTCACACATTCACGCACACACTCATACACTGATGGTTGCAAGCTACACTGTAGCCACAGCTGCCCTGGGGGCTCACTGACAGAAGCAAGGCTGCCATACATTGGCACCACCGTCAGTAGATAATGCACATCTTCCACAAGGACACTGAAAGCCAAAGCTGGTTCTTGAACCGTCAACCCTTCGATTTCAGGGAAAACTCCTACATCTGACGCCACTATCTAACTTGTATTGTCTGGTCTCAACCCGATAGAACACCTTCAGTATGAATTAGAACAGAGACTCCAGCTCAAGTTGTAATTGCTGGGGACAAGGATCCATCAACTAACTGGGCCCAATAGACTGAGAACGGAATATAAGCAATCCTCAAGTAGAAAGTAAAAAGACAACAAATTTCACCATTATAGTATGTATCAGTAGAAGATAAAGTGAAAGGAAAAAGTGTGGTAGAAAAAAGCTATACATACAATGAGGATAACCACAGCATTAAGAAGTTTGTGAAGAAAAGCCATTCGAGACATAACCTGCAGCTGGAGTCGGAGATACAAGAGTCGCGACACAGAGAGACAAAGTATAATTTTCCAGTCTGTGATTTGGAGATCATTGTGTTGGTCCACCATCTTTTAATTTTAATTCATCAAAGGGTCTACAAATACAATACAACAAAATGTATCTTCTGGGAAGCCATCTTGGGATAAGTGTATTGCTCTGAGAACTAAAGTGGCAGTCCACAGGAGTTTGCGCCAAATCAATCACATTTATGCCATGTTCATTAAACTAGCTACTGATGGGAGCAATGGTAGGCTTTACAAAAAAAGTCCCCCCCCCCCCCCCCATCTACTCAATTTTGCATTAATATGCTTTAACACTTAAAGCACTGAACACTGAATCCCCTCCATAGTGTTACCCACTATGGAGGGGATTCAGTTTCCTATCTTTCCCATACCCACAACAGCTAGATCAATAGTATTAAAACATTTTTATAAATTTAATCTGACATTACATACATTTTAAAATGTTATTAATAGTCACATTAATAGTAACACAAAAACTTCATAATGATATTCTTATTCATTAAGATGCACAGAGAGTTAACATCTCTTACAACAAGTCATTGAGGTTATCCCCTTTAGCTTAAGTGCCTGTAATGAAACATTAAGCAATTACTTTCAAGTCCAATAGTTTTGACGAGAGAGCGCCTGGGAATTTAAAGCACAAGCATTTCATCTGAAAAATCCGCAAAGCTTCATTGCATATCACAGTGATTTTCTAAATGTTGTTTTATTACACATTGTTCATGGTTTTTGTCATTTTTCTCTCCACATAAAAAGTGAAAAAGCAGGCAGGCACTAAATTCAGAGCTAAATAAAGAAGCCATTTACTGCTGAAATGCACACTGATAAGGCCAAAGAGGAGTAACTGGTGATGGAAAATACTTGGCAGCATTTAGCAATGATCTGGCTTTCATTTGACCCCTTATCATTGAAGACTAAGCTTGAATGTCTAATGTGAGGGCAAATTGACCTTAAGCATCACTTTTATAAGCCAATACAGCACAGCAAACAATATATTTGGAAATAGCTTATCCTCATTACAAATCAGGTAACAACAGCACGTAATATAGCTGCCCTAAGCTTTAGGTTTGAGACAAGTCATTGTTTATAAGTGCTTAAGTAAATTGGGAGTTACGTCAACGATTGCTAAGTTTTAAGCGCAAGATCAGTAGGGACACAGCCTCAAATTTTCAACCTAAGTTATGGTGTTAAATAAGATTTCACCATGACGCAAGTGTCCAATTCTCTCCTGGCCCCAAAGACAAACACTGCAGTCACTAAACAGAACGCTGAAACCATAGGAGTGATGAACTGCAGGCCCACATCTAATCTCTACCATATTTGGTTTGAGACAGATGCAGATTTACTGTACAACAGAAACAGCTATGAGCTGGACTCAAGAGCCTCAAAAGCCAGGCACAAGCTGTGAGGTTGGGCGTCTGTTGGATTGGGCCGGTTCATGATTTAATGGTCAAAAGCTAGAGCCCAGAGGCCAGTAAGAGAGCAAAGTGTCACATCATTGGATAAACCTTTTATCTTTAACTGGTACAAATAGCAAATAGGGACAGACTTTATGGAGGAAGAATGATAGCTAATAAGCTTTAAACCATTTTGGACTTGCACCTCCTGCTGGCTGTGGGTTATTTAAGGGCTGTATCCTCTGTTCTTTTAACTTTTTCTTTACAAAATGGGTGGAGAGGTATTTACTTCGTCTTTTCTTCTTTTTTCTTAAGACTGCTAGTCTCAGTGAAACACACTTAAAGACACTCAGGTTCTTTGGCCCTTTTTTGGTCCTCAGCAATGTTAGCATGTGTGTTAAAATAACATCCATCCATCCATTTTTTATGCACCTATGATCTGACACGCATATGTACAGAGTCCAAGTGTGTAAATCTACATTCCACATTGCAAAGTCTGAGACATAGTACATGCAGCAGCACCTCAATGAAAGAACACGACAAAGGTGGAAAATAGGTGTAGCAAAAGCTTTACGCCTGTTACATTAGGACAAAAAGGTTTTTAGCAACATGGTAAACACAGCTGCCTGTAGGGTCAAAACAACCTTTTTTTCAGCAAAACTAGCATCAGGATTCATTATAGCTGACTTTCATTTGTTTATTTTCATAGACTTTTTACTTATTATTTTTGTCGTTCAAGTCATTTCTTTTACCATTTTGGGTTTTTCATTTTAATTCAGTTTCAATTTAAACACATGTCATAACAAAACACTTTACAGTTTTTTATTTCCTTAAACAAAGGGTACCAACAGTTTTGCCCATGTTTGACATAATGATAATAATAAAAAAAACAGATTTAAGTACCGGTAGGTCCTTTAGGATCTTTAAATACCAGCCATCATCTGTCATTCTTTCCTATGGACAATTTGTATTTAAAGACCATTATTTTGTAACGTTCTTTGATAAAAAACAAAACAGAAAACTGCACTGTATGGTCGAAAAAAAGCAAACAAATAATCCAAATAGACACATGTAGCTTTGAATATCATGTTTAGTCAAAGGATGGAAAACCAAGCAAAGAGCCTACTTGTTATGTTTCAAATGATAATATTCAACCTTCCTGATGAACTATTTACTTTCATATAGAAATAAAGGCTCCTGGCTGCTATACACCCAGCACAGAGGCAGGCTTTCAGAGAAGCACAGAAGGAGCAGCCTCAAGGCCAAAAAACTAAAATCACAGGGTGAGATGTAGGGTACTGAGACCTAGAGTCTCAGTTACCCACAATTATCCCCATTTAAAACCTGTCCGGGACCGCACTGATCCATAAATAATAAAGTGCGACGCGACAACAAGTAATCACAAAGTGTACACACAGGTTTATAATTTATAATGCGACAATGCAACGGCAATAACGTGTGCAATGTATAATTCAGTTACAATTTGATACCCTGTGCAACAACCTGTTTCTCTATATTTGATATCCAGTGCAATAACTATATATAAATATCCATCTATATAAATACCCATGTAAAAACCCTCTGCAATAACCCTGTATAATGATCCTACTATAAAAAAAAGCTCTCATACGTGAATGCACTGTATATACTGTATATATCCATGCACCTTTTTCTTCCTTTGGTATTTTCTTCTTCTTTGACTATTTCAGCTGATGTAATAAGTAAATTTCTCCACTGTGAGATCAATAAGGTCAATCAATTAATCAATCAATAATAACAGAGGCAGAAAAGAACATTGCCTCATGCTCACATCCAGTGCGTGCTGCGCTCACAGATTAAAAGCTGTAAATTGAGTAATTAAAGAGTAAGAAGGTTTGACTCATTGCTTAAAAAAATGCTGTTATCTGGATATTCTTGAATCAATTAATTTTTTAAGATGTAGAGTTAACAAATAAGAAAATATAAATACCTTTCATTCATGTTGTAACTCTATGATATCCACATTTTGTTAATTTATACCCATGTCCGCACTTGTGTTTTAATATGGGCTTTTTTTCTATCACTAGATCTACATTTTATATGGGTACCCGCTGGATACTCGCAGGTACCTGACCCGGTGCAGAACTCGATTGAGAAACCCTTCTCCAGCCATGCAAGCCAAGCCAAAGACCAAGTCACCAAGTCCTCAGGGCTCACATTAACCCTAAAAGCAAGGCTAACCAAGACCAAGCAGGTTCTACTATCATTTGATGATTTATTTCATCCTTGAGATATACCAGGGACATACGTTGCAGACCTCTGGTCAATTCAAACCCAAATAAGGTAGAGTGAAATTTTCATTTCATGAATTCCATTACACAACATGTTTCAAAGTGATGACCCCTTTTCCTCTGCCACATAGGTCCTCATGTCTGGAGAGATCAGAGATCATGAGATAGACATGAATAAATTAGTCGGTCAGTTCACCTCGTCTGCTCCACAACAATCAGACATAGTGTACAATCCATGATCGCATCCCTCTCTGGGAGATTAGCTCTTAGTCGGATTAAGGAGGAGTTGTGTCATGCAGGAGAGGTAGAATGTCATCTCTGCACAGCAGGAGGCAAAGTACATGTCGGCAGGAGGATTGCAGATAGGGGAGAATAAATATAGTATCTTATGGTCTATTTATTTTGGAAACTTAAACTAACAAAGTAGTGCAGTAAAATTGTATAAGATACCATATCAGACTGCTTCTCAGGTTAAATAGGAGAACAACCTGCAGCTGACCTGGTTTGTTTTCCCACAAATATTCAAAGATTTTTGGACTAGGCCAAAAAAAGTTATTAAGTTTTAGTGGATTGTTTTTTTGGGGACAGTATTGTACCAGTTTCACAGCTGCAGATGTGTAGCCCCATTAGACACAATCAAACGGTTTTGTTTTTGAGATTCTTGTTCTTGTGTTGTTTTGTTTTTTTTCTTCTGATCTTATGCATCATCCTCCATTCTTGCTTGTAATGCTGTGACCTGAACACATTTACACTGCAAGTAAACCGCTCCCAGATCCATACAAATGGTACCAAAGCCTATAACTAGGTACTAGGGTCCTATGTCTGGTCTGTTTAGGGTCCATGGTAAAGTCTCAGTGTTGTGACTAAAAAAATGGGAATCTGCCAAAGTCCAAAACTTTCCAAAGGTTTTTTTTTTTGTAAAAGGAATATCTATGAAATTGCTCAGATGCCAGAGAAGTCAACATATAGAGATCTGGGTGGTTAATTTGGCACAAAGAACAAGCAACTACAGGAAATGTTAATCCCACACAAAGTCAAATATAAGACTTCTAAAAGACTTCTAATCTAAAAATGCCCACACTTTCTACCCCCTCAGACAAACAAAAGCCTTCACTGTTATGGTATGCTCACAGTTAGGGGATATATAAAAGGCCATTTACAAACACAGGACTTTCAACCTTCCTCTTAAGGAGGCAGTCAACGCTCCCATTGAGCTCAGATAGTCATTCAACATCAAGGTGCTCCGTGTACCCCTTGCTGTTTTAACAATCCCAAAAACAACTTTACAACAGTCATAGAATGAGCAACGCTGGTTTAAGAAAATACATATTTACCTAAACTAAAAGAAACCAAACATAATTCACAAAAGAGCACAAGAATCCATCCTGCAAAAACATTTCACTTTAGATTTTATGTTCACATTTTATTCTAACATAAATGCCATCAGCTGAATAAAGAGGACACTACGGCAGCACCGCATGAATAAAAAAAAAAGCATAAAGCTGTAGTGTCCCTGCTGTTCTCAGCTGCAGCTTTTATTAAAGTATTTCATGGTTTTCTTGTTAACTCTAAATCCCTTTGAAGCTGCTAAACTGCACAAAATGAACTTAAACAAACAGCTGGACTAGTTTACTGTTTCATGGCATTGCATGAATTCTGAAAATAATAAACTGAAGTCAATTGTATCAATAGACATCTATGTATGCAGTGAAACTACTTCCAAATTAATGACAGTAAGTGTATATAAAATATATCAAAATGTTTATTACAATCACTTTTAAAAACAAAGGGAGAAAATTTGAGTGTTTTCTTAGTGGGGAACTTCATGCTGTGGGTTTGGCTCTCTATGTGGGGCTATAACCACTTGACCATGTAAGGGTGTGGCGGTGCTGGTGCCTGTCTGCAGTGATAGGTAGGGGACACTGTCACAGAGGCACAAGGGACAAACAACCATGCATGCAATTTAGAAAGATCATTTAACTGGTTTTTGGAATGTAGGACAAAATTGGAGTAACCAGAGAGATGCAACACATGCAGTGGGAGAACATGGAACCTCCATGCAGAAAGACCCCTGACTGAACCCAAGATGTTCTTGCTGTAAGGCAGGCATAACCAAAGTCGGTCCTCGGGGGCCATTGTCCTGCAGGTTTTAGAGGTTTTCCCGCTCCAGCATTGTTGATTTTCATTGATAACTGATTAACCGATTAACAGCATTTAATTTTTGCTGAACTGGCAATCATCAGAATCAGCTGTGCTAAAGCAGGGAAACCTCTAAAACCTACAGGACAGAGGCCCTCAAGGACCAACTTTTTGCATGCCTGCTGTAAGGTGTCAGTGCTACATATTCTGCTACTCTGCAGACCCTGTTGGTATTCTACATAAAAAAAAATGCATAACATGAATCTTAAGAAAAGGCCTTTGGTTGTAATAGTGTTGTATCTTAAGCGGCTTTACTGGGGTTATAAATACTGAATTTAACATTACTTGTCTCCCCTGTTTAACTATTCTACAAAACATGCCCTAGAGAGGAGGAGTCACACCTGTTAGCTTAACAATTTCCACCAGGCTGCACTTTGATAAACACACACAGTCACACGCTTCCCAACAGCTGGCACAGGACTGAGCAGTTCCATGTAGTTAGGGGACAGATAGCTGGCTGAGAGAGGGAATGGAAGCCCACAGCTCAATCAATGAACAATCAATCACACACAGCAAGAAGGAGCAAACACAGGAAACAGGAGGCCATGTCCTTTAACTACCTCTCAAAGGAAAGCCATCAAAGTGCCGGCTCCTACTTAAGGCTTTTTTCCAAAGCCAAATATTACTCTTATTATGATCCCTCTCAGAGGAGCTGTCTGCATCTTTATGCGAGTCTCTTCTGCAATGTGTTGCTTCTTGGTCCCCAGAAACTTTTCAGAGCCCAGTTAAGACGAAACAAAATACTTGATTTTAGTCCAAAAACTCAGAGAGAAGATTTGTTGAGACTACTATCTGTTCATGAGTCAGGCCCCTGTAATTATGTTTGGACACCCCTTTCAATCCTTAAAAAGTATGTAAACACCATTAAAATGCATTTTACTACAAAATCTCTCTCAACAGGTTCGACAAAAAAATATTTGAATATTTATTTTAGTTAAGTGAGACCACAAAAAAATACTGAAGTTGGATTTGCCTAAAATGACTCCTGAAGTTATACAATGCCACTGGCTCCAAATTCAGGGTTGAATTATAGTTTGAATGACATAAAAAGCAGTCCATCATATGTTTCGGTACATCCTGGACCATTCTCTCCGTCTCTGGGTCTGAGGTCAACAATTTCTAATTATTTAATAATTATTCAATTTCTCAACCTGGCCAGTGAGGCTTTTTGTTCATAATGCCCTTCCATGTTGATCAGGCTGTGTGCAGTTACCATTTTTACTAGTGTTGCGCCAATGCCATTTTTTGGCCCCGATACGATACCCGATACCTGGCAGTGCAGTATTGGCCGATACCGATACCATACCGATACCATCTGTTAGAAACTGATGAAGAACTGCATAATACTTGCATGTAAAATAATTGTAATCATGGCTTTGTCAAGCTGCTGCCTACCTTTGTGAAGCAGGAAAAATATAGAACTTTTTATTGCCTACCTGGAATGGGTGACAATAGTTGAATAAACTTTTGGCTCTCAAAATGGTATCAGTGCGCTATTTGTTGGTACTCGCCGATACCATCATTTTAGCGCTGGATTGGGGCCCTGTCCGATGGCAGTATCGGTGCAACAAAAATTCTTACAAACCTAGATTTAACTAACATGTTGGCTTATCTGGTTATTTTATATTTATCATTTGTGTGTTAGCATGGATACATTATTTAAAATAAGCAACAAGTAATAATTAGGGCTGAAACAAATTGTGATTAATCGATTATTGAAATAATTGTAAACTAATTTAGTAATCGATTAATAATTAACAGGAGTGTAGAGACTCTTATACATATCTTATACATATCTTAAGCATATCTTAAGAGCAACCCACTTTTGATTGTACCAAAATTGTAAAAAAAAATAATAATAATAATTATGCTATATCCAGAACTCCTGAGGAATAGAAAAATCTTAGTTTCACCTACTTTAATTTCCTAAAAAGTCTTCTAAGGAACCTTTTGCTATCTGATTATTAATCAGGAAAACAATTGATTACTTGATTTGCAAAATAATCGTTAGCTACAACCCTAGTAATAATACCTAGCATTTCTAGTTGGAGCATCAACTAAAACACATGAACATTCATACATATCTTACTAGCTTTTAGAGAGAAGTTTTACGACAGCTTCTTAAAAATCAGCAGTAATTATGATAATATTAAAGTAAACCAAGCTTTGGTACCAGAAAAGTGCCGGGATCTGGAGATAACCAAATCCAAGTATCATAATAGGATCAGGAGTGGAAAAAAATAATTGAATTGGTGAATCTTGATTAACAATTTCCTCCTGGAGGAAGCTTCCGTCCTTCATTGTTCGCAGTAAGATGTTGCATGTTTTCAATAATAATAATAGAGTGCAATACTTCCTGCCATCATGTTGAGATAGTAGGATTAGAGACCCTGACTTGAACACAAATCTACAAGCTGATAAAGGAGGTATTTTCTGCTCTGGAACCTCTACTGATAGGTGTGCTAAGAAGGATTCTCAATGAAATGAAAAATATTACAACCTTTGGATACGTCTTTAAAGCACTAATAAAAGCTTGTCTGTAAGAAGCTTGGATCCACTATAAAACAGGCTGCTACAGAAGATCCTTCCTGTCCACGACCATCACCATCTATGACTGCACTTTGAAGAAATTTGAACCCAATATGGAATAGAGCATTTCATTTACCTTTGGTATCTTTTTAAATTAACATTGAGTATCAACATACTACATTAGAAAATAAAGGGAGCATTTGAAAATATCACAGTAAAGGTATGTTAAAGGATAAAAATTAGTTACTTTTCTAACAGCCTTGTTTTACCGTCAGGAGAACATTCATGTAAAAAGAAGGGATCATTTGTTTCACCCGAAGCTAGGGTAACACAATTTGAAGATACAAAAATATACTGTAAATCCAGAGCATAATAGAGTGCAAAGTTTATTGCAGAAAACAGGTGCCTGCAGGGTAAATGCACACAATGATGAACACACAGGATGTCCTCACTGTCCTGAACAGCAGTGGCAGCACGTCCTTCTGTCTTCACTGTTGCTATGTGTCAGCTTTCATTACCTGCAGCGCTGGATGACCTGTACTCACCGACCGACGATTGCACCTTACTATTTCATGGGAACATCATGATGACAAAGACAATGAACTATCCTTGACCTCATTTACATCAGATACATGTTATCTTTAATTAATCAACAATCCCTCTTCAGATGCAAGCAGCTCGCATCAGTGTGTCTCCTATTCCCTAACAGAACCGACAACAAAAAAAAACTCTGAAGTGAGAAGAGAGGTTTGTATTGTGGGATGATGAAGCAGCAAAATGTGTTGGTACATAAAACACAATAACTGGAATAATGTCTGAAAGACAACTGCAAGTCATGAAACCTCATAATCCATGATTTTGTGCACAAACCTGCCTATTTGTAGCCAAAGAGAGCTGTCCATTCGAAGATGTCATGGAGGCTGGCTTTCCTACTAATGGAGCCACTGAAAGAACATAAGGCTTTTCTGGCTCCCTGTCAGGCTAAATGTTGTTTGCTTATATACTTTAAATTACTGGTGTTTTGAAAACACTGTTAACAGTGATACTAAAGGTGATATTGTGAAAAGAGTGACGGTGACACATTTTGGTCAATAGGCCTATGGGAAGATGTAGGGAGTCATATATCAGGTGTTTTTTTTTTTCTTTACTCTTTTACATCACCAGAACCTTGAGAACCACAGCCTGTTCTTTACCTGTTGACACCAACTTTTTCCAATAATGCGAATTGACAACAAAAAAGTTTGGACACTTTATTTTTGCAGAGTTCGATATTCAGTAGAAATGTGGAGCTCACTTTTTTACCTAGTGACCAGTCGCATTCCACTACAGCTGAACTGCACCTAGATGATGCAGAGCCAGCTATCGCTGTTACTAGCACACTGTCAGTGCATCATTATGCCAGCTGTGAATCTAAACTTCAAACCAAAATTTTGCCCAAAATGGTTTGAAGACACTTAATTTAGCTGATGGTTACAGTATACAAGATAGAGAATGGTAAAGTCGCATGAAAATATTAACAATATCACGTAATAATTTTATCTTGGTAAAACATTGATATTAAATTTAACACAAAGCTGTAGCTTTCTTTTTAGTATTTTTGTTCGTTTAGAGATAAGGCCCTCTGCACCAGGTGTCAGGGTTGGGTGGAAGTTGGTGCAGGACCCAAATGCAGAGATGAGCTCCTGCAGATTTAATGGATGTACATGGTAACAGAAACACAAATCTAGGAACAATAAACAACTAATCAAAACCAGGAGACACCAGGGAGAAACACACAGGAGGATCAAAGCAATGAAGAGAAATCAGCACTGAGGAACTGCACAGGAAGAGTATATATGGGAGACAGAACAAAGATTGGAGTAATCAGCCGATAGGGAGCAGGTGTGGAAAGAAGCAACTAGAAGGGAGCTACAGGAAAGGAGAGTGGCACAAGAGGGAAACAGACAGCAACACAAAAAACATAACACTGCTTAAAGATAACTAGAAAACAACTACAATAACACACAATAGAAAAATAAATAATAACCAAGAATACAGAATTACAAAAATAAAAAAATTTAATGAAAATTCAAAAAGAAACTAAACAAAAAACCAAAAAGTCCAAAAAGGGCAGAATCATGACAGCATGATCCTCAGAGTCATCATATGTAATCCAACAGCATAAAGCCACGATGATTCATCCTGTTTCATATTCAGGCAGAAGTGGGCTGCACAAAGGTATTAAACAATGATCAGGTTTTAAACCTCGTCCTCGGACCTTCTTTCATCTACCTTCTACCTTGAAACAAACAGATATATTATGGCATGCATGCTTCAAGGTTCTCAGCTTTCCAGTGTAATGGAAGGACAGCCTTGCCGCCATTGTGTCTGGGGCATAAAGGTCAATGTGGGTCGGCTGACAATGAACTTCACAATCAGCATGTGTCCGCTGCTCATTGTCTCCGGTCAAAAGCATCCATAAGCGTTCTTTGAAGAAAAAAAAACAAAAAAAACGATACGCTCACTGAACTCAAGAATCCACATAATTCAAAGTCTATTTGTGTTCAATCGTTAATTTACTTCTAAGCAAGTAGTTTTAGGGATAAGGAGAGCCACCAATCTGAATTGTGTAGCTAATTCATAAATCCCTGGTTTTGCAAAGCCATTTATTCTTATTTTGGCAGAAAAGAATAGCGAACAGATTCACAATAAAAGAAGGGTTGTTGTCACTGGAAAGGTCAGATCTCAAATCATCTCAGATAGATACTTAGGAATTACGTAAAAATAAAATCTGATAAAAAGAATGAATTTATAAGAAGAATCAGAGTGTTTTACTAAAGAAATAAGTAAAAAAAATTTACATCTTGTCTGTTAAGCGTTTGGGATTTAAATCTAATAGTAGATTTTTTTTTGTTGTTTGATGGAACAACAGTTTAACTATGACAACATAAAGAATGATCAGGAAGCCTCTTAACTGAAACCTCCAAAGACGTTAAGAAAAAGCGTTGAGGTTCTCCTGAATTCTCACCAACATGACAGCTGATCTGCGGTGGCTGCTATGTGAGCAGCCTCAGGTGGAAGCACAACCAAAACTAGGTCTTTTGTTCCACACTGCACAGTGTTTCAGTAGTGGCATAAACACAAACATGCACAGTTAAACACCCATATATCCGACTTCACCACAAGCGCCTCTGAGCCACGTTTTATCCACCCACACACATACACCAAACACAACCTGACCTGCCTCCCCTCTTACCCTGTTCTTCCGTCTTCCTTCATTTCTTCACACCCTCATTCATAAAATGGCTGCTTTGCAGTCGCAGCAGCTGGCATGAAATTTATGGATAAGGGGTCAAGGGCAGCAAGTGGTCAGGAGGGACTTGTTTCATTTTTTGTTTGTTTTTTTACTACATTTGTTTCCTCTTTGCTTGTCTTATCCCAAGATATGTCCAACTAATTCCTGTTCTTCGAGCAGTTTAGCCTTTCTCCTCTCTGTTCCCTTTCTGCTGCCTTCCTAACAATAACCTGATACCCCAGTGGCCTGGGAGAGAAACTGAAGCAATGCATTTGACAGAAAAAGGCTGACGAAAAGAAGTTTGGGGGCAGGAGTAAAGTGCTGGCAACTCCTCCTCAGAGGCCAGGGAGAGGGGGTGCAGGGACATTCTCAAGTTCTATCCCTTGAACACCAGTTCAGTCTCTCTGCAGCTTTACCACATCACACAGACTTGTATGCAGACTCTTGTGCCAAGCTTTTTCAAGTACTTCCTTTTTGTTGTTTATAACTTTCTTAAAAGATCTTAAATGCTGAAACATTTTGGATTCCTTAAAAGCTGCTCAATCAAACGAGACAAAAACAAAAAGCAGGGAGCTCAAAATCACAGCACAGTTAGACAAGAGGTGTCATTGTTTATGCATTTGAATGTGACAAAGACATGTGCATCTGTTCCCCCAGGCACACCAGCGTGCAGCGTCTTCTCTTCTGCTGTACACAAATTAAAACCCACCCAAGCAAGTGCTGCAGCTGCCCCCCGCACACATGCGCACCTCCTTTTTCTAACGCGTCCCTCTGCAGCCCCAAGCAGATGAGGGAATAACAACGAAGGGGTGGGAGATCAAGAGCTGGATTTACCTCATGCTGGAATGAGTTTTAATTAGAAAAGCTGGGGCTAGACCTTGGCTTGCATTGTAATGTCTTAAAAAAACATTAATTTCACCTCATTTAACCACAAAAACACACAATGTGGTTAACAATCTCTTGTATATCAGGGTCATGGACAAGACAGCAACACACAACATTTTTAGGGCAAAATTTAAAAAATCTGCTCATAAAAGAAAAGTGTCCATTGAAAAGAACAATATGATGCACTTATTTTATATTTATTTTAAATACTTTGAAGGTGTAAAGGGACCATTTATGTAAGACCAGAACCATTCTATTTCAAATTTTTGGCAGAAGGACAGTCTATTAAAAAAAAGACATCCTCCCGGTTCAATCTGGAGCCATGAATCTGTTTTGGTAGAAGCTATTTATTAGAGAGTAACATCCTACAGTCAGTTTGACACAGTTAAGTGGGTAAGTTGGTAGAATTTGAAGCTGCTTGATTAAGATGTACCTGATGTAAATCCTGATGAGTGAGAACTAACATTTATTAAAAATCTATAAACACGGTTGACTGATTCTAGCACATCTAGACACCCGATAAATGTTGATGACATAACATCTATTACCACATTGTCTCAAAGCCTTCCACCCACTGTTGTAATATACATAGCCTTCTTAACAAAAAAACAGCCTAGTAAAGGCTATTTCTATGCAATATTTTTAGTCATTGCTTGCAGTACCAACTGTGCAAATCAATAGCAGAGTTAAAATGTTGACAACTTGTAATGTATGACCTCACACTAGACAAACCGACGCTTGGATACGATCCGACTACTCACACTGCACCTCCTCAAAGACAAGTCTTGAAGAATCCTGACATGCAACGCAACAAATAGAGGAAGGTAGAAATAGAAGAGACGCTTTACCACTTAAAGGAAAGAGTTCTCAGTCTGGTCGTGTCACCGCTTCAACGTGCGATTCACTCACGAGCCACAACCAAAATATCAAACAGGATTCTGTGACCCATGATATCTGATTGGGAACTTGTCCTGAGGTGTCAATGTAGGTACCAGATCTGCTCAGGTGTTCAGATCTGCTCCACCCAATGCATGCCAGTGACTTTGCGCTATATATTTTCGGCTGAACCTTGCCACATGACAGAAAACATTGTGGTTGCCCAGAGAGCGATAATACATAAGATAATATAATACATAATATAATGTTAGCATGTCTAATGACTGATGAAGTTTTACTTGATTGATAACAAAGCTGAAAAAATATGTTTATGGTGAACAAAGTAACTGCAAGTCCATGGGGAGAGACGGGTAGTCCTGTGGTTGGCTGTGTTCAGTAGCAAACAGGTTAGCCTGTTTTAACACTGTCAGTTAGCCATGTTAAGCTACAAGACTTTTAACTTCGTGTCAAAAACAACCGTTCGTTAGAATAACGTTTCTTGGTCTAAAATCTGCACAAAAGTCATATTCTAATATGTTCCATTTGTGCTCCCCTGCACTCGGATCTTAATAAAAAGAATAAAAATAAGCTCAGACTTTTTTCTTTTTCAGTTTGTTAAATGGCAGAGCTCAGTTTCAAGACTGAGATTGTTTTCTACTTTTGGGTACTTTAGATCACAGATGAAATATAAAATAATACCAAATATGGGTAATAATATGTTGAGACTCCAGGAGAGGTCTAATTCCTAAGAAACGGGTGCAATACAGTTTGTCCGAGAGGCATTGATGTATGATGACGTCATAAGAAAGGGCAGGGTCCCGAGCAGAACTGACTACCCGAGCAGATCTGGTTCTTACACCAAACGTCTCTTGTGACCCCCTTTATACTGCAAAACGCACAACACAAGATTTAGTCAAGAGATGGCCCGATCCCCAAACTTGTTGCACAACAGAAAAATAGTATCGAAAATGATCAAAATTCGCACCGTTTATTCCAGGCTTAAGAGGAAAAAGTCAGATGGATATGTATCTGCTTTAGGGCTGAATTAACTGGATTATTCATGGTAAATCAAGAATTGAAAAAAAAAAGTGTAAATAACTTGTTTAGTAATCCAATTATCGTTAAATGGTCTAAATAGATCCTAAACCAGATGGAGTTCTGCATCAAAAATGTACAAAGAAATATTTTCACTCTAAAATGGGCATACTCTCATTTTATCTCTTAAAAAAAAAGAAAGAAAGAAATGTATTGATTTCTCCCCCCCTTCTTTAATATCACACTGTGGGGGATCATGATAAAATGGCCAAATGTTACCAAGGGCAAATTATTTTCAGACTTTTTAAGACCGTTGCAGTAGATGGGAACGCCATGAACTATGTGAAAAACTCAGAAGCTTATCAATACTTACACAACGACAAAGTTGGCTGATTTAGTGTTTATAAAAGCAGAGGTTCAACTAAACCAGTGTCTGAATAATGACTGCCATAACACTGGACTGGCTGTTATGGAGGTACCTTTAAACCAATTGACAAATAGGTTGATCTGGTTACATTTCCTCATTCTCTAATAACCTGCGCCATACCTGTGAAGACTCAGGTATGGTGCCTGCATGAAGCTGACCCCAGTATGTTCACTGAGTTTTACATAGGGCAGGGGGCAGCTAATGCAGCTGGAGATGACGTTATTCTTTATTGACCTTATTCAACCAAATCAGAGTTGGTGTCTTCAGACACAACATAGAGGGCAAACAGGTAAACCTCCTACTCTCCCTTCCACTATGCACTTTCTGCATGACACTCCTGGGAGTTATTAGCAGAAAACAGCAGAAATGGCAGCCTCCTGGTTCTGGCAATGAAACTTGTTTTTAATCAATCTAACATTTTTTCTTATTTTATTTGCTATTATATTTTTTAAGTGTCTTTCATAGAATATCAAGTGACAACAAAGTAAATTTATGTGTATAATTCAGTTAGCTGGGATTACATCATCAAGAAATCTAGCAACATGATTACTTCCAATTCTCCCATCCCACAAAAGCACACTTGGTTGTTTAGCTACAAGCAGGATATTGCATTCACCCTCCTCAGCCCACATGTCTCAGCCCACGCAGGCCATCCTCAGCCCACCCACCAGCTATACTCCACTCGCTTGCTTGCATTCTGTCCTGGCCTCATTTCACTCAAAATTTCCACAGATGGGCACAGGAGCTTTGTGGACGAGCATCAACTTTTAGTGTACGTGCGTCAAGCTCACCACAATTTAGTGATCAAAGCATTTGAGGCAGAGCTGAGGGACACGGGAGCTGGGGTTTGCGCAGGGGGAAATGCTGTATCTTTAGCAGGCAGTGCAAAAGAGGGTTAGCGGTAAACAAATGAACTAACATCCAGGCTGCTCTGCTTGGTGTGGTTATGGCCGCCTGGCTATTTATACGTGTCCCTGCTTTACAGAAGGAAGCTGTTCCTATTGGATCCAGATGTGGGACAAAAAAGTAAACTGAAAGGTGACTTTAGGGACGCACTTGAGGCTCTGCTTGTGTACTGCTGCTATGTTACAAATCATTCAGCTATGTTTACTTTAACAGAAAAAGATAACATTGCAATCAACCTTTCAAAAAGAGGTACAGTAATTTCCCTCACTAGCTGTTATATGAGGGTAAAAAATATATTTTTTTTTTCAGGCTGGAGATTTTGCACTTTTTTTACTATTTTTAATTTCTACCTTACAATTCGGATCAAACAGAGAAAAAAAAAACTCTGCAGAAGTCTGCTTCTTAAACTGCTTTTGCATAATAATGTTCCAGGGCTCAAGTGGAAGTGTGTGGGTTAGCTGTAGGATGGAGTGGGGAAGGTAAAGCACTCTTCTGACAAACGAGGTCACAGGCATTGTAATTGGATAGCTGGTAGCTGGTCACCAGTCTGCTATGAACCCATTGATCTGCTTGAATATACATTAAAGAACATTTCAGCTGAACTACCTGAGAAGTACAATTAAAGACTAAATGTGGGAGCATAGGAAGAGAGCTCAAAATAGTTTCCTCTTAAATGAGCTATAATGACAGAATTACTCCCTCTTATCCATCAGCTCCCAGGTTTTGAGCAACTGATAATACCCTCACATCTGGCTCAAATGCTATTAGCACAATGAATTGCATATAGATAGGGACGGCTGTTTTAAGAAATTACATACTGATCACTTGATCTAATGTTGCATTAGATACAGCTGGCATGAAACGGTTGATGCAGGACGCACGCTAACTCACCCACTCAAGGGTTGTTTGTGGTTTTGGGTCATGAGGTCTGAAAAGGAGCTATTGTGGACTGTGCTACTAGGCAGCCACACTGCTAGGGGCCCCAATCGACACCCCCCCCTCTCCCCAAATAGCTCAAGTTTGTACATCGACGTCAGCCCACAAGCAGCCGGAGTGACGTCAGCAAAGAAGGATGAAATGGGAGGAAAGCAGGCTACTGATGTCACAGCCACTTGCAGCACCTCCAAAGACAGAAACCAAGATCGGCTTTTATTAGAGCGAGCAAAATAAAACTTTTGCACTTCACAGAGAGTATTCACTTTCAGGCTAATGGCATAATTATATATCTGCTCACAAATAACTCTGAGGAATTCCTGATGGCCACAGTAAGGCCAGTGTTCAGATAAAATAGCACTGACTGGTTGACCAACAGTTGCTGGCTTGTATTTAAAGAAAAAAATGTAAAGATGGAAGGAGAGAGCATTACAAGTAAATCATTTCAGTTGAAAGAAGGCCATAAATGTCATGTCAAATAGGATAAACAGGTTTCTGAGGATAAAATCAAAGCTTTGCGTATAGCGTATTATCTCTTTTTTTATGAGATGGGTATTTAAAATCTTGCCTTACATGTTTGTGCTTCAACTGTATCCTACTTGAGTTATTGTTGTGAATGCAGGGCAAATAAAACTATATCTAAACATTATGGTAATAATTTATTATAGAGAAAAATTAAATTCAGTTTATTTATATAACGCCAATTCACAACACATATCATCTAAAGGAACTTTACAGTTCAACCAGATCATACAGTCAAATTGATTCAAAGTTTTCTATCTAAGGAAATAAAGAAAAATAAAAACATGTCATCCTACAATTATATCTGTTTAGGAGAAGGTTGAATGCTTCAAAGGTAGAGAAAACAAAACAAACCCTAAGTATGTTCATCCAGAATAATGTATTTTCCTCTCTCCCTCCAAAACAAAAATGCAAATTCTAAAGCACATTCCTGTGATCCCCATGAGATGGCCCCCTGCAAACCTCCTGGTACCCACTCTACTAGCCCCCAAACGCTGAGGCCACCCGCTACGAAGGAAGCGGAGAACGGTCAGACATTCCACAAGCCTACGTGCAACATGACACAACCGCACAACAGCGTTCATAAAGGGGCATCGCCGAGGGATAGGGGAGTGGTTGTACCTACAGAGTACACCCTGTCACATTCAATGAAAACAACACACACAGATCTTAGGACAGGACGCTTTGGCACAGTGCGGGTAAATCAAAAATCCTCTGTGGTTTCCTTGGAAGATTTGTCGCTAAGGTTTGAATCAAAAAAAGCTCCTGCTCCTGGAAACCTATCCACAACATGATCAAAACAGTTTTATACATTGGGACTGTTGACCAGTAAGGAATGAAGTGGGTCTAATGGGCTTAAGTCAGTAACCAGACAGCCCACTCCTCTCCTAAGCCTGTGTGGCCAGCTGTCCGTCTGCCTAAGCTTTGAGTGCACATGCCTACACAGTTCAGGGAGGGAGCACTGGAGGCTGTTTAACTTAAAGCATTGGGAGCATGAAGCATCCTGCAAGAATTGGGAATATGACAAATGTGAATCATAGACTATTCTTCATTTTGGCAACCAGTTGAGAGAGGTCAAAGGGTGTAACTGACATTAGGCGGGGGGATGTCAGTAAATATTTTCTGACAAGGGGTTAATACTGGTTTATAGCAATTAGAGTAGTGTAGCTCTAGCTCTCTGATTATGGTCATATAAATGCTTGTGAAAACAATCTCTAAACTAACAAAACAAAACGTTAATTTGTCTTTAAACCCGGGCATACAGTGTGTGATATTTTCAACCATTGACCGCAGCTACAGCTCACAATGTACGACGAGGTCGGTGGGTTTAAAAGTTCACAGCTCACAATGTATGTTCTCACACTGTGCAACCCGACGCTCTGATGCAATCTACCTGCTCACATTGTACGTCTAAAAACCACGTCAGACTCAGCTCTGCATTGAGATGGCGCTACTCTGACTCGTCTATTCGGAAGCCAAACAAGCAGAAGAGGAATGTGAAGTTCACTAGAGTGAAACGCGCTGCCTTGGCAATTTGTGCAATTTTGTGTGCTGAAATGCCTAAAAAGAAAATGCGACGACGTACAAAGACATGGCTGAGAAAATGTGGCTACTATGGTCTGTCATTTTACAAAAAGAACTCCATTTCGTCCAACCTCCCCCATGCTTCTGTGTTTTCGTCTGAGAGGAAGAAGAAGAAGAAGAATCCTTGTTTGCACATGCCCAAGGAGCAATTTGCACACTACCACTTTACGAATGGCCAACTGAATCAATGTTCACTGAAACATGTTTGATTTTCTCCCGACCTCACGATTCCCGATCAGGAGGTGGTCGTGAGTGGCTGATAGGCCCCCTTGTTACCCCCTGTACACTACATGATGCACAATCAGGTTGAAAGTCGGCCCGATTAAAAAATTCTCACATGAATTGAAAATCAGCCCGAAAAGGGCAAAAAAATCTTACAGAGTATGCCCGGCTTTGGGCCACACTTTTTGACTGTAATGAGGCCCTAGATTAGTTTGGCTCTTTACTCATTTTAATCGTGTCTCATATTCATTCAAATCTTTAAACCATAACATAATTTACTGTGGTCACATAAGGAAATTTTTGTATCAACAGCAACATTCTGTAAGTTGAATTTATAACCTAGAGTAATTTAGTACTAGTGACAGATCAGATGGTATGCATTCACTGAAATAAGGTTCCTTGAAATAAGGTTGCTAGAAACTTGACGCACATTGAAGAATTAACTTACACACACTAGTAATGAACAACACTTCAAAAAGGATGAGGTATAACCCATGCATCATTCGAGGCCATGACTGCAATGTTAAAGTAAAAAATTATAGCAGCACTTTGTTTTTCTGTGAATGACAATATAGTAGGAAGCATCTTAGCTCCTATATTGCCAAACCAAAAGTGTGAAATAAGGGGTTCAGTCAGTGATAAAACGTGTTTCCTTTACATTCCTCTCATTTTTCCTGAGGAATGAATGACAGTGTTAATTGTCTTAGATGGCTCAGAGGTCACTCTGGGAACAGGATGCATTAACTAGGGTTAGTGGTTACAGCACTGAAAGCATGTCTATCCACAAATGAGTACAGGGACTAAGATAGACATTTTTTCCAAGTACAGCCAGTATCTATTCTGGCGATTAAAGTACATAAAAGACCATGGCAGTTTGCTCTTAACTGCACCGTGTTAGACGAACACAAGACTGTTTTGGTCAGAGGTGACCCCATGTTCTCAGATCACTGCAGCTGTCAGAGGAGGCCCAGAGGACCGCATTGAGAAGACACCTCTCTGACTATCTCACTGAGACGTATTTTGCTCAAATGCATTAGGGTAAGCTGTGAAATTGTAATGTTATATGCGGGTCAATGAATGAGTGCGTCTAAACAGCCACAGGTATCCAAGAGCAGCAGACAGTCTAAATACGGTACTAAAATAACTATCATCAAAACATTCAGCAGGAATGTTTGATACTCATAAAGGAAAAGGCATCAATGATCATGGCACGTTTCCTTTGATCCAATGAAAGAAGAAAAAGGTTCTAATGCATCCTTTTTTTATGTTTTCTAATCTCAGGTTGAGCAGAAAAGCTTTTTGTGATCAGACTTTAAGGGGTTCCATAGTCTTAACTTCAGCTGAAATTTCAGATATGAAAACCGTTTGATTAAATATAAACAAAAGAGGAAGATAAATATTCTTAGACTTTTCTTTCTTTTGTTTCTTTTAAGAAATTGGGAGAGAAATACGCCAAAAAGCCAGAAACAATGATAAGTCAAGTCCAGTGTAAGGCTACTTGAAGGTTCTCAGCCTCTTCATTCCTCAGGTGAAAATTTAAATTTGTACTTTTATTTCAATATAGGACAGATTAGAAACACAAAACAACAATTCGGTGCTTTTTTTCCCCCACATTAACCAGAGGAAGAGGACAGTGTTGTTTGGCTGTAGTTCAGGCCTGATCAAAGTCCTCAATGTCTTCAATGGGCCTTTTAACACATTAACACATTACTATCCAGGCTGTAAGAGTGCATCTTTTTTTCTATATGCTTGCATTCAAGTCTTTTAACACCCAGTTTCCATAGCCACCACACTGTAGTTTGACATCCCTCTGGGGAGTATAAATGACATTCTATTGGACAATAGCAGGACAGTAGTCTTGCTAATGATATACTAGGGCAAGAAATAGCCACAACATGATATTTTTGTAGTACAATAATCTTACATTATACTCTATTTTTAGAGATGTTGGCTTTCGGGGTTTTGTTAGCTGTAAGTTCTTATATTTAGAGAAATAAATATGTTAAATAGATCCCTATGGGCTTTATTAATCTATTTAGTATAAATTCATTCAGTTATATTGTAATTAATTAAGATCCACATTCATACAAACCATTAGGAGCTCTATACCATGTTAGCAGTGATCAAACACAACCAAAAGATGTGTTTAACTTAAAGACGTTGTATCTGATAAAAAAAAAGTAGCACAAAAAACTAACTGCATCCTCACTCTTATTGCTGGTATTATTCTATTACCATGCAACTCATTAATGTTCTCTAAGACGAAGTGAAAATGGGGGGAGGGGGGATGGATGACGTCACTGCTTAATCAGGGTTAAAAGAACTAAGAAGCTGATTTTTCTAAAAATACCTAATTTGCTGGAGTTTTATTGGCTTAACACCTAATGTTGGAATAGTTTAGCAGAACGCCACTGATGTGTGAGCAGATTTTGCGCTTTCACACATTCTTAGTTTGGGCTGTACCCCTGTTGATCCCCTTACGTAGTAACACTGCAAATACATGTTTAAAAAAGGCTTAAAGGGAACTTATGGGTTCCAAATATGTAGTTGATAATTTCGAGATTTTAAAAGCAAAATAAAACAGGGCAGCACTTCCTTTTTTTTTTTATTTCTAGGACCCATGTTATTCTTTTTAAAAGGGAGAAATTACATTTTTGCTAAATAATCCAGATCGTACTGAGGTTTTGATTTTTTGTTGGCAGCCTACAAATGCACTACAATAGATTGTCTTCTTCAAAAAGGATAAGGATGATACTATGAAACAGGCAACACCATGAGGGAGAAAGAGAGCTAGGGAATTCCAAATTGTTTTCAGGGAACTATAGCGTTGGTCAGAGTTTGTCAGACTAAGCGTGCACTGAGGAGACAATAGGCATTCTTCCAGATTTTCCTGCAAGGGTCAGACAATGAAAAGAACAACGCCCCCCACATGCTGTGTCTTATAAAAGCACTGTCTGTGTTTTGCACAAGCTTCAGCTACCAGGCATTAGAAACAACAATTTCAGCAGGCAGACATGACATCATCAGGAGAATAATACCAACGCTGTGACAATATGTGAGACGGATTAGGCCTGAGTCAATAATCAACTGACTCATTTACTAGAATCTGCCCGATTGTCTGTTATCTGTAGAACGCTTCATTCCTAGATGCTACTGTGTCTGTTGTTTTTAACGTTGTCACTGCCAGAGCATGCAACAAGAATGCCGAAGGGAACTTGTTTAGTAAAATGACTTTATAAATGACTGCAAAATATTATAAGAGTAATATAAACATTTAAAGGTTAAAGAAAACTGTTATCTGTAAGATATCTTTTTTTAACAGGCTTTAGAGTTTAAATGATTCTAAGTATGTCAGTGTCAGTATGTAGAGATTTTTTGCAGAGTGTGCAAAAAAAAAACAAAGTTCATAAGTGGTTGAACTTGCACATAATATTTTTTAAACCTTGATTTTTTTTTCTTTTGCGTTTTTTTACATGAGGAAGTTGCAGTAATTTGTTCAGCAAAGAGAGATTAAATAATTAAGGAATGAATACCTGCTGTCCCTAACTAGGCATTTCCAGATTGATACGTATATTTCAATTTGAATTCTTCAGTAAAAGTTAAAAAAAAATCCACTGGACTTTGTTTCCAAGATTTGAAGACGTTTCGCCACCTCTCCAGGAAGCTTTCTCAATTCAAATGTGAAATGTGAGTAAGCTTCCTGGAGAGGTGGCGAAACGTCTTCAAATCTTGGAAACCAAGGTCAGTGAATTTTTTTGAACTTTTACGGAATGACTATGACCTGGATGACTGAGAATCTTCATCAGAAATTTGAATTCTACACTGCATCCATCTTGAAAGGCTTTCATGAACAGCGATTACAAAAAGGGAGGAACTTTCAGTGAAATTAGGGGTATTCCAGCTAAAACAGACTGAATGGTCAAGTTTACAGGTAGTACCGCCATCGCAACCACGTTTGTTTAGCTTCAGTCTGCCATTTTGGGTTGATATCAACCCGAAAAATCTGTCTCTAACCAATGCATTTCAACGGTTAGAAACATATCTATATTCAGGACTAATGTGAATTTACAAATCTCACAAAGATTCCTCTTGCATGCAAGGTAATGCTATCAGAGCAAACTTTCCCAGCTTAAGTAGGGAATAACTCCTAATGTTTTGCCTGGAGTGAATAAAAAGGTTCCCTGCTGTAATTATGAGACGGAATCAACCTTCCACAAACATTTGGGTAATGTGACCTTTACATATTTCAAAATCTCTTGTGTCTCATTGCTAAAATCTTTTTTTTTTTTTCTCTATTCAACTTCTTTAGAAGTTACCAGAGATAAATCGAACCACATAGCAAAATAAAGAAATGTCATTTAGCTATGCAAGAATGATCAGATTGCTGTAATGCAAACAAAAATGTTTCCACTGAGTATTGAGAACTTTTTCTTTTTAGAAAAACGTTTTGGTAGAACGTAAATTAACTAAATGTATGAACTGTCCAGGAAATTAGTAGAAGTTTAGATCAGTTTTATCTGTATGAGCTGATTTTAGAAAATTTTTATTGTAAACTTTAACAACACTGGCAGCACATCAAACCACAAGTGGCGGATGAGAGCTCTAAAAATATCAGAGAATTCAAAGAAATTAGGCAAATAAAATGCATTAAGCATGTCGAATCAGCAAAGAGGTGGACATTTCCTGATTCTTGGAGGCAAATCTTTCTAAATGATTCTGCATAAATTAAAAGATTGGTTCAAATCAAGGGTTTGTTGCAAACAGAGCAAAATCAGTTAGAAAATCAGTGCCCAAATTTCAGCTGATAAACTAAAGAAGATTCTGTTGCTATGGTAATCTGGTGTCCAAAAAAAAAAATGCCCCACAAAGAAGAGTGGTCAGGAAACTAAATAATACCTTCATCATATTTCAGACTTTTGGAGGGTGTATGCATTAAATCCTAAGGTTTAAATTTAACACGGGTTCTGCACATCGTACTGAAAGTTAGACAAATAAACAGTTTATGTTTATGTGTCATTCTGAAAATTTGGTAAACAACAGAACTATAGAAAGCCCAGTCACAGCTAAATAAAAAAAAAATATTTGTTCTGTGCCATCTGATTGATCTTAGGCTGGTTTATATTTTTAAATAATAGCCTTTCAGCTAATTCTAAAGCACGATTTGCTACTTATATAATCAAGTATTGTTTTACTATATCAAGTATGTAAATATCAATTATTTTACGTTACAAAATATACATACGTCCATAGGCTCTATGTCTCTGCTACAATAAAATAGGGATGGGAATATGAACATTTTTTTTTGTTTTTGTTTTTTTTAATGGAGATTATAAGCCTAAATAATAATAATTTTTTTATGCAACAAACATTTTTTAATGCAACAGAAAATACATTATAAGATATATATTTAAATGTATCTGATTTCAATAGTTCTAATTATAACTTAAAAGTAGATAATACCAGAATTCCTCTAGTCTATTATCAGCATTTTTTTAGTTTAAGCTGCAATTTCAATGAAGCTACTTTTTTTAAATAAAGTTTAAATTTTAGTAAAGATCAATGCTGTAACAACTCTTATTTCTGTAAATAACATTATATAACATGCTGGCTCCTCAGTACTGCAAGGAAAATAACAAAGAAAGACGGATAGAAATTTTTCACACTTCGAACCCGGAAATACTCTTTGAAAGGTTCCCATTTATTGACTCCATTCCCCCAATCGAAAAAAGGAAAGGAAACAAAAACAATATTTTTTTTTTTTGCCCTTGAACTAATGTGTATATTTGTGGACCTAAGAAGCCATTGTTGGTGATAAAAAGACCGAAAGTAACTAAAAGAGTTTTATTGCAAATTTATTATTAGTCCCCAACCCTGAATGAATGATGGAAAATAATTGAATCAAATTGGGAGGAAAGGCTACTCAGATGACCAATAAAAGACAGGATCTAATAAAACAGGGGGCTATACGCTCCGATTAACTGCAAGAAATCAATTTAAAAATTATAGCAGAGAAAGATAATGTGGTTAAATAAAACACAGATGAAGGAATATTCCACGAAATAAATCTAGATAAGCTTTTAATGTGACTCCACAGACAATTTTAAAGAATAATGTGCGTAATTCAGATACACTAATTTAACAGCGAGTCAAATGTCGCTTCATTGCTTAAGAGTCTCTGTGATTCAGCTTAGATTGAGTCCAAGCTACACTAACGCACTGATGACTTGTAAGTAGCCATTGGCCCAAAAAGTTTAATTCATTTCTGCTGAAAAGGGAAGATTAATCAGAACAATGACACAAGGCAGCGAGGATATGAAAGCTGTATGATCCTCAAGATAATCAAAGTCAGCGGCCAAAGGCTGGGAGAGAAGGGGGAAAAAAAGAAAGATAAACACCAAGTTTAGATAGACTTCAACCAAAAAGCCTCAACTCTCTGAAGATGCCCGCAACAGACCTAAGATGGGGAAGGATGCCAAGACATTAAGTGGAAACTCATTGGTTCAACAGTCACGGTCTGGAACTGTTTTAATAAGCTGGAAACTATTTCCAAAATAGTTGATGGTTCTGATGCCGAACAGAGACAAAGACCTGCATTGTAAAGGCAGAGCACGTAGTTTTCCTTCGCTGATCAAGTTTGCAGCCAAGAGGCAGAGAGCAGGCGACACTCTCAAGAGCAGTCGCCGCTGTTTCCTCAGGCCCCACCTATTTCTCCACCTCTTTACACACAAACACAGCCATTTCAACCACAAAGGCAGACATGCAAGACCTCCTCTGTTGAACATTAGGGCTGCAAAACATTCCCAAAAGTGGCTCATCTAGTCTCTTTCCCGAATCACTTTGCAGGAGAATAGAGTTAATTTGGGCTGTTCAAAGGTTCAGCATTTACATAAGAAAGTTTAAATCGGTAAAACCACAAGAGATTCTTGGAATGGGTGTGTCAGTTAGTTGACAGGAAGAAAAAAATGAAAGGAGCGCAAAAGAAAAAAAATCACATAAAAACACACTTCCCGGCAAGATCCGCCTGTGTTTTAATGTTCAGACAGCGGCTCTTTAGTCTATTTAAATCATTTAAATACACTCTCTGTTCTGGAAAATAACTGATCACTTTGTAGTTTAAAAAAAAAAAATCTTGAAGATCAGAAGATGAGTAAAAACATGTTTTGAACAAATTCTCTTGTATAACATGAAAAGATTTTCAGACTGAGACTGAGCTACTTGTACAATATTATATTAAAATATATAGTAATATAGTATAGAACATATAGTGTTTTGCATTTTATAAACTAAAAAAAAAAAACTCAACCTCTTTTTGCATTTTGTCATTTAAGAAAAAAACTGGATTATATTTATTTATTTATTTATTTATTTATTAATAAGCAATGCATAGTTATGAAGAGAAAGAAAGGGAATCAATTTTCTTCTACGTTTCTTACAAAAGCAAGTCTCTAAGGTCTGATTAGCTTTTGTATTCACCACCACCTCTGATGTTCTGTAGAACTCTTTTGTTGAGATCACAGCTGCATGGCCCTCTGGGCTTTTAACTTCCAAGCTTTGAGCCTAGAAAGAATGCATATTTTTTTCTTCAAAATAAGGTAAACTCACTAGGATTAATACAGGGGATTTGTAAAATATCATTTTATAACTCATGCTAAACTTTCTCAGTTTGACTGAATTAAAAGTTCCTTTTAATATCAATATATGATATGAAAATATATCAATATATGAAAATGGCTTCCTTTTAGGTCTTGTTGTGTGTCAATGGCTGCTGTACTGCTGGAACATGATCCTCTTTTCTCTAGTTCTTAGGAAAAACACTTTTAACCATGCCATGGTCCAGCTGATTATGAATGCAAATTTCAATGGTATGAAAAAAATTACCATTTAAATGTAACATTAATTATGTAATGCAAATTAGATATTGCTTAACTTGAGTGAAGGTTGCAGAAAATGGTACATACTCAATATCAAGTGATATGAGATATTAATTAGATCTACTGCTAACATTAAATTGGCTTACATGATTGCATAAAAACAGGCAATTCTGCTTTGGAAATGATTTTCTTCCTCCTCCGCCAAAGCAAAAGTACATAGTTGGGTAAAGTTTTCTTTGAGCAGGAACACTGACAGCTAAAAACAACTGCACCTCCACAGAGCTGGTCTGTCTTTGTGGCTCATTTCCAAGCCCAGTAAATACAAATCTGACAAACCAAAACAATTGGTAAACCTCTGACCGTCCCAAATCCGAACCACTGAACCATCTGCTTTTTTAATGCATATGCAAAAATCACAGATTTAAACCACTTTTTGAGCAGGATTCCACAGACAGGGGAAAAAGTATCGCCTGTATCTATTATCCAGAACTCCCCAAATAACAGATAATAAGACCAAAGGACAGAAATAAAATAAAAATCTTTTATTCTACAAACAAATTACCTGATTGTAATGTTTGAAACTGACACCATATTTGATTTTAAAGAAAAATCTACTTCACTTCAGAGCCTTAGTTATATTTACAAAAATTTCCCTAGAACATGTTCCCACTTTTTTATGCCCAAAAAAATCCTAAACACCCACGCTTGACAAACAAAATTTAAAAACTTTTGTGTCTCGTGACGACTGCCATAAAATTGGTGCAAAATCATTTCTTGAGACTAGAAGGACAGGCATACTCCTTTTTGTCCAATGTAAATGCATTTATTTATGTTTAAAAAACTTTTTCTCTTTAAAATTAAGATTTATTTTTGCTTTTTTTCCAGTGGCCTTTAGGTAATATGACTTACGGATACAAAACTACTGTCCAATCATTGTGTTAGACAAGACAGATGATGCATGTCTGACTTTACCCAACTAAATGCATGCTTCCCATCGATAGTTCATTTAGAATTAGGACTACAGTAGGTATGGAAAAAACTATTGACTCACAAATGGTTGTCAATTTATATTTTATTCAATTAAAATTAGTTCCAACCGATTTTGATAATGTCCAACTAAACGGAATTTCTTTCAGCTTTGTGGTGTTGCCAACGTCCAGTAGAGGGGGCGGCTGTTCATTATTAAGACTTCGAAGTCTTGATATGTATGAATAGTAGTGGTGGCCTACAGGTTAAAGCATTGCGCTTGGGTGGTTCTGAGTTCAAGTCCCACGAACTGCCACTACTTTTTTCCTCCAATCAAAGCAATTATTGCAAATACTGGATTCCGATTAATGAGATCAACCATGATGTTGGTGAAGGCTAGAGGCTATAATGATTAAGCACAGAAATCAAGTGTTCTTTTTCTTCCCCTGATGGTGTTCTTATGGTTAACCTCACAAAAGGTGAAGGAAAAGGAGCTAGAAACAGGAAGCAGAAGCTACAATGCTATGTAATCGTGATCAGTCGTTTTAGCCCTAGTTGAATGGCATTGCAAAAACCTGCACTGGAATGATTCTTTCACACTTCATTCATTTCTGACATTACCATGTTCCTGTTGTTCTCAGTAAGCTTTTGAATCTCAGTCACTCAATTTTTTCTGAGACTTTATAGTCCATCCAGCTGCCCATATGTAAATACTGGCATGTTAAATCAGAATGGATCACGGCTGAAATACAATACTCTAACATTCTTTACATGTTAAATTACAATGGCAATGTAAGCATGATGGAATGTGCAGCTTTAATTTTTTTTGCGAGTGTAAATAAGGCATTAGAGGAAAACTAACTAGGCAGGTGGTGAAAACATAAGGAATTTAGTCCTTGCATAGGTGCACTGAAAAGGGTTACAGTGTACTGTTGTCCGCTAGTCATGCATCAGGCCTAGTTTCAGTAAAAAAATTACTTGATCAGTGAAGTAGAGGTAGAACAGATTCCCCATATGTAGAGGCTATCACTCATCAATGCAGCAGTTATGCATTTTAACCCCCTTAACGGAGAACCTCCCTACATGTCTTCTAGGGCTAAAAACAAATAATCGTATTAATCGTCATTAATCGATTTTTGATCTAATGATCAACTTATCAAGTAATCGATTATTGATCCCACAGTGGAGAAATGTATTTGTCACATCAACTCGAATAGCCAGGGAGTTTACATCAGTGTTTATATAGGTGGATATTTATCTTTATATATATATATATAATAGTTATTGCACTGGGTGTCAGATATATAGAAACAGGTTATTGCACAGGGATTATTCATTATCTGGAGTGTAGAGACTCTACAGCGTGTCTTTAGCTGACAGAGCAACCCACCTTTAGCAACAATTATACCAAAATTGTAAAAAAAAATATATATATATATATAAATATGTAAACATTTTGCATTTATGATGAAGAAAAAAAAATGTTGTCTGTCAATATGCTCTATCCATAACTCCTCGATTGGAAAAGTTTTAGTTTCATATGGCTTCATTTTATAAAAAAAACTCAAAAAAAAAAAAAAAATTAATCATTGACAGAGGGTTAGTGGGTTAATGGACTGGCAAAATAATCAGCAGTTGCAGCCCTAATGTTTTCCCACCTTATCTTGCTGTACCTATACAGTCTAAATACTACTAGCTACACACAATCAACAGCAAAACTAAAAAAGATATTAAAAAGAAAATAAAACAGGAAAAAAATCATAACAAAGACATAAAACAAAACAAAATAACAGAATTTGAATAATATAGTACATGAAGCAATGTGAATGCTCCTAAGCTGCTAACTATTGTTTTAATAAAATAACTTTTTTGTATAATAGCCATTCTAAATCAAAATTTAGCAAATTTTTTTTTAAAAGCAATACAAGCTTTGATTAGAGCACCGGAAATGTGCTGTACCATGCAAATAACAAATTGCAAAGGCATCGCAGAGACATTAGCATCTTATTACCACAGATTAAATGCTGCTTTGTTTCCTGTGTTACTGCAGATACATGCATACAATATGTTGGTATGTGCACTATACGCTGAAAGGAGGTGATGCGTATCAGCTCACACACCTTAAAGCTGATGATTGAAGTTCAGGCTGAAATAAATGACGCAGGGTTTTGTGTTTTTTTTCCCTGAACACTAAGCTTAGTGATTTGAACTAATCTCCATCCATTTAAAAGGGGCTGTTGACTGAGGGCTGTGCCATAATGGCGGAAAAAAGCCCAGACCTATTGTGTTAGGGCTCTCAAACAAAAAAACAAGAGAGAAGATGAAAACAAAAAGTTCTGTAAATATTTAAAAACGAATGGGACACCAGTCTGTTATGGTATTTCTGCAAGAGAAACCTTATCGTCCAGAACAAGAGACAAAGAGTGTACCCATGCAGTAATTGAAAGGTACAGAAAAAGTAATGACAAACAGACCTCTCCTGTAGGCAAAGACTAGAAAAAGTAAAAGCAGTAATCCCAGGTAAAATAAATGTCTTTTCTTCTTTTTACATTCCGACTAGTTAAGAACACAAGGGTATGAGTCATGATTGAGTATTTTTAATGCAACACAGATCTAAAGCTAAAGGCACAACAAAACAACTGAGACAAAGTCAAAGCAGGACAACGTTTGAGGGGTTTTCCAAAACAGAAGTATCAGAGTCATTACTCCTTACAGGAAGGGAATGGGAAAGAGAAAAGCGCTGCAAGATAACACCATATATTATGCAGGCAGGTAGGTGGAATGTAACAACAACCCTCTAACAAGCAACTACATGTCTGGTCTAGAAATCTGCCAACAACAACAGGACAACGAGCAGCGGATGGCGTCTAAGAAGGGTTAAAGGTTGAGACGATGTGGCTTTTCACTCCAAAAGTTAAAGTTCTCACAATCAAAAGCAGAGAGTTAGCAACAACAACAAAAAGATATGGTAGAGTAGAAGAGTAGCCATAACCTGAGTGAGAAAATGTGAATGGCAATGTTTACATCCTGACTGGAGGCAAATGCCTTTATCAACAGCCAAAGAGGGAAAGAACAGCTCCCTGATTCACGCTCAAGCACAAACAAGCCATGTTAGGTTTCTTTTCTATGACTGATGCAGTAATGGGGGAGCAATTTGGACCAAACCCATGCAGGGGTCAGTCTAGATATGAACTTCATGGATTCTTATCAACAAGTATCTTCTATACATCTCTTTTCTTCAGACCCTCATCCAAAAATCTCTTTAAAAAGATAAGACTTGATCCGTAACATCAGATGTATTCAAATTCAGGGCAACTAGAGCCCATATCTTATCATCTTACATAGAGCTTTCCTAGGTCACTGCTGATGTCATTGCCAGTATCAGTAAAGGCCAAAAAAAGCCTAACATTTGCTCCACTACTTGGCCACAATTGCCAAGTTTTGCTATATAATAGTAATTAAGAATAAATAAAGAGAAAGATGTTGTGTTTTAACTCATATCTTTAACTTCAGATGTTTGGGTGTGAATGTTTGTTCTTATTGCACCATTAAAAAAGAAATTCAAAAGAAATTACCAATAGCTATTGTGTAGACTAAACCCTTGCCAAAAACAACAAAGCTCTCCGCTGATCTTATTACAGGGTTCAGGGCTGTGTTGTCATCCAGGCGACCCAGGGAGGTCACAAGAGAGATAAGATTGTCTAGTCACCTTACTTTACCCCATCTGTCACGTCAGAGATGCCAAAATCTTTAATGCCCTGCAAATCTAAAGCCAGTTTAGTAAGGATGAATGAGGATAGCAACAGCTCCCCTGTGACATGGCCTTCCCCTCCCCTAAAGCAAAGACAGAGCTGCAGAGGGGAGCTCCAGAGAACTCTATATTTATCTGACACAGTAAAAAGCCTCTGTCTGACTGCCGCATGCTGCATTATGGTTCGTATTCATTAACCCTCCCATCGCGATTCACTATATTTCTCCTCCATGGTGGCCAATCATAAGGAGGCCAGTACTGACCCAGTGAGATGTCATCACTATGAGAGTTGCCATGAATGGGACTGTATTTACGTCCATGGCTGAGGGGGAAAGACATACGCAGGATTCTCATCAGCACTTCACACCATTGGATTTCTACACAGGAGGAGCCATATTTCAAAGCTGAGAGCAATAATTCATCGTGGGCCAGCCCGATTTTAACAAAGCACCAACTGGTGATTATAGAGTTGGAGTGGCCCATTGAGGCGAGCAGCCAAAGAGCTGCTACTCTGCCAAGAGAGTCATGCCAAGAGGGCAGGCGAAGTCGGAGCAGACCAAGCCACCTGTGCCTGTTAGGCCACGCGCTGACAGCTACGCCGGCTTTTGAGATCCCACCCAAACAAGATAGGCAAGGGAAGGGGAGGCTCAAGGTCATTTTTTATTGCTAGTCACAGAGAGAAAAGTACTAAAGGAATAACACCTCAGTCTGACTGACACAGTTTCTGCACTCAGACCATTGCCAAAGATTACATCAAATATTACATAAAATATTTTTTTTGTTTATTTTTTTTTATAATAATCATTAAGTCTAAGGATTATTACAAAAGCAGCATAAAAAATGCACTTGCATGACAGAAATCTAAAAAGTAAAATGAAAATAAAAAATAATGGGATTGAGCAAGAGGCAAACAAAAACAGGCCTCAGCTTGGAGAAGATTGCTTATCAAAATAAAAAACAATCTTTCTGTAAACCACGTATATATCAAAATATTGTTATGGTGCCTTTAACTTTAGGAAAAAAAAGTATTTATTGGCTTTTTTATTTAGTCTGTTTAAATTTGATCAACTCAGATATCATAATCATCTATGTAGTAGAAGTTGTTAAAATGGGATAAAGTTAAGAAATAGAATGAATCTATCGAAAAGTGAAAAACAAATTAAAGTGTTATGTAAATGTTTAAAAAGTTACTACCAGCTAAAAAAATAAAATACATTCTAGCTTTAGAAAAAGAAAAACCTTTAGGTATTATCTTTCCGGCTTGTTTATAGCGCTCCTGGAAGTAACCTTGCTATTTGGTGACATGGTGTTTACCACACTCAACATGGATCAGCGGAAGCCAAAGAAGAGTTGTCTCAGGATATTGGAATGAAAATTATAGATAAGCATGTTAAAGTTGAAGGCTTTACGACCAAATAGCTTGATGTTTTTATGACTACAGATGCACATCTTATTCAGAAATTTAAGATCCATTAGACTGTAGCGTTGATAAATCAAAAACACAAATATGAGTAGTAACACAAGAGTCGTGAAAAACTTCAATAAAGATTAAAGGTGAACTTCAAGCTCAAGAATTATCAATTTCAGATCACAACATCCGTTGTTGTTTGAGCCAACATGAACAAATGGGAGATGATCAAGGAGGACACCGTTGCTGAAAACCAGTCGCAAAAAAACAGACTGGAAATTGCTAAACTACTGTACTTGCTGATGAATTACAACAATTCTGGTAGAATGTCCAATGGACAGATCAAGAAACATAATTTCAATGTTCTCAGACAGAACAAAAAGCATATAAAGAAAAGAACACTGGGAAACATGGAGGAGGCTCTGTAAAGCTCTGGGGCTACTTGGCCCCATATTCCAAAGGGTGTCATGAATCTCTGCAGGGTACAATGAAATCTCAAGACAAACAAGGGATCCTAAAGAGTAATTTGCGGGCCCAGTGTTAGAAAGCTTGGTCTCAGTCACAGGTCATGGAACTTGCAGTATGATGATGACCCAAAACACACAGCTGGAACACCCAAGAATGGCATGTCATGATTCTTAAGTGGCATTCTATAAGCTCTGACCTAAATCTTATTGAACACCTTCAGAAAGAGTTGAAACATGCCATCTAGAAAAGGTACCATCAAAAACCTGAGACAACTGAAGCATGAGGAGTGGGCCAAAATACCTGCTGAAAGTTGCAGAAGTCTCACTGACAGTTACAGAAATCATTTGATTGCCTCAATTTTTTTTTTCCAAATCATTCTCTTAAAGCATAGTTGAAAACAATGTCTGACATCTTGATACTTGTTCATTTTCATAAAAATGGGTATTACTTTGTCAGAAAAGCATTGTGGAGTTTTCTTTCATTAAAGAAGGGATACCGACAATTGTTTCCGTGTTTGTATCATGTTTCAGGCTTTTTCTGGTGTTGTGATGCTACAGAGGTTTGTAGAGCACCCAAACCCTTGAGTATCATAGGCTAACTTGAAGACCTTTCATACTACTGCTTTTGCATGTAAGCCCCTGTAGCTAAAACCATATTGGTCGATATTAATTTAAAATAAGTTACTTTAGTACTAAAGACGTGTGTTTGGGAATTTGGTTACCTTTTTTTTATGTTTAAAATCATAAAAAACTTTGGCTGTGGTTTATATTGCGACTCAGAATTCATTTAGGTTAGATAAAAACGAATCAATTGCCAATCTGACAGCTTGTTAAAGAACGCTGGCTGCACACTATGGCGATCTGAGCTTTTAGGAATTAACATCATGTAACAAAGGGCGCAGAATGGAAGCCTCCATTAAAGTTTCTTTTTTATGAAATAAACATTTAACTTTCACAGTGCTGTAGCAGGTAACTTTATGAGTTAATTACACTTAAAAACAACATGAAGGAATATTTGCACAAAGTTGACAGAATACAAACTAAGCTTGAAGCAAACATAATGCAATTCTTTATCCTAGCATAAAGGACAAAAAGAGAAGTATTTGAGGGGAAGTGTGTGGCTGTCATAGGCATTTCATCTAGCTGTGTAATTCATGAGGTTTCCTTTGTAATTTTATGATGCCCTTTCATCTCTTCATTGTGCACATGCTACAAAGAAGAACAGACAGCAGATCACTGCTGGCACGCTGAGGCGTGTTCAGTATGACTGTTATAGAAAAAAAAAGCCCTTGAAAAGCCTGGACAGAAACAGGCATTAAAAACATTACTCTGCCTTTCCTAAGCCATAAGATACAATAACTATAGGCTATTCTACAATTATTTATTCTGCATGTATATGATGTAGCCTTACTTTGTGAACTTTACACATCAGGACCATTTGGTAAACTCAACTTTTCCACATCTGATCAAATTTTAAACAGATACTTTCTTATATTTTCCAGCTTTAAGCATGAATATTAACATATCGAGTAGGGATGAAATTATAGAATATTTGGACCGTTATAGATATTGTCTAATAGTATTAGTGCTTTTAAGACTGGTCTGTCTTTCTTTCTTTTCATGATATCTGGGGATATTTTATTGACTTGCCGCTTGGAGCATTGATTTAAATGGCCTAAGCCAGAGCTTTACCTTAACCCTAACTATTACCAACATATACCAAACCTAAACTAAATGCACACCTCAGTCCTAAACCTAACCCCACCTTAAAGAACAGAATTATACCATATGGGAACCCGGTGAATGTCCCCATATGTAGCTGTAAGTCGCCGCATGTTGGATATTTTAGAAAATACTTCCCCCACATTGTAGGTAAAGCAAGACCACACATGCCCACACACACACACACAAATGGGAAAAAAAGATAAAATAACATTTGGTGTTAATGTCAGCACAGACTGATGGACTGATACCAATATCTTAAAAAAAAAACAAAACAAAAAAAACTGAAAAACGTTTTTTTTTAAATCAGCCGATATCTTAATGTCATGGTAATTTGAAACCCTAACAGAGAAGCTTGGGATGTTTCATAAACATTTATGAGACAGCCCAACATTTCTATGCATTATACTGAGATTTTGTGACACTCAGAACATACTGTACTTTTGAAAAAAAGAAACTTTGCTACAAGCCATTGTTAAAAGGAGTAAGAGATTCTGCATGTAGGGGGCCCACCCAGTATAGGACAGAAGGTATCCTGATCAATTGAGACCAAAATGGAACTTTCTGATGGACATGCAAAACAAACACACAGCCAGAGCTTAAATTGAACAGTTTACCTCAAAACACATCCTTGTGCTAGAATGGCCGTGACAAGGTCCAAACCTAAATCCAATTTAAAATAATTTACAAAACTTCCTTCAGAAAACAGAAACTAAACATGTGTAAAACTGTTTTCCCTCCATGTAGAAAAAGTGGGAGAGACAAACCCCAAAAGACTTGTAATTATTTGGGGTTAGGAATGCACCAGTACGGATACTGGTATTGGCCCTAGTGTCAAGCACTCGTAGTTGTAAAATAAAAAAAAGATAATCTGAACCACTATAATACTATCTAAACAATTAAGTTAACCTTAGCTGCAGCTGTGAAGATCACTTCCCCTTTTGGAAATAAGCCCCCTCTACTGCAGCTAAGCTGTACTGGATCCAAGGTTAAACTCTGACTTTGTTGGCTTGGCATTTTATACATTCAAACTTTTTAATTTGACAAAGCTTTAATCATTTGTACTGGTACTCTGTATCAGCAAGTTCTAAAATGTCGGTACTTGTACTTGATCAGAAGAAATCTGGTATCAGGAGTTGCCTAATTGGAGTGATAGGTAAGTCTAAGATGTACTCCTTTAAATGGGTAGAATAAAAATTTAATTTTTAGAATTTATATTTGTTAAAGAAAGTACATAGTATCTCATTTCACTTCACAATTTCTAAGTGCTTCTTGTTCGATACATCAAATTATATTACAATTCCAAGCTTATGGTTGCATTAAAAAATAAATGAAAAGGTTGAAGACACTGTGTACATTTTCAGGACTGTGTGAGTTTAAAATAAAGATAGTGGGTGAAACTCCAAGGTTTTTTTGGTTTTTTTACCACAGGTAAATGGAAAAGAGTAAGGATCAGTGTTTCTATGACCTTAGTGAACCTGACAAACTATTCTGGCAGAGCAGAACACTCGCCTCTCTCTGTGGTATGCCAGCGTACATCCTCACTTCTGCAGGAGAGATTTGTCAGCATGAGATTTCTTTTTTCCGCTGTGGTATTAACCCATGCTCTCAGAGCTTACTTGCAGGCATGGCACATTATCTCCCAGGAGTCTCTGCCAAGGCAGCCGAACTGTGAGTAAATGGCGGCTCTGGTCTGAGCGCTTTAGAGAGAGAGAGAAAGAGACAGATAGAGAGAGAGAGAAGGGAGCGTGGAGAGGTAGCGAGTCAGAAGTGCAATTCAAGTGCTAAGGGAAGGCACAGGAAACAGATGAGGGCACGTTTCTTTCTCACCTTTCTGATGGTCCATCACCGAGAGGCAGCGATAGACTTCGCCCTTCCTGCAGTGTGAAGCAGGACTAAGAGGAAACCACAACACAGCCTAAGCTGGAGTAGGGGGGCTGTTGCACGGAAGTTAGAGTATTCATGCAGATTTATGAATGAGTGGCGATAGTAAAAGGATGAGTCACAGTTTCTGCACTGAGCATGCAGCCTATCACCAGAGGCACTTGGAGGCTCAAACACATTACACACCTTACGCTTACATACAGAAAAACAGATATTTACACTTATGGAATTAAAGAGCACACATCTATGTCTGTCTGTTGTCTGTCTATGGACTTATTTTAGGCTTCTTCTCCACTCATTGAGAAAGAAGCCAGATTTAAGTTTTACACACTGAGTTCTGGGAAAAAGACCTTGCTTTTGACATGCCGTCGATTGAAATATTTGGTCATAATGACCAGTTACATTTTAAAGTAAACACTGGCCCCTTTTAAGCTGGAGAATAGTGTCCCAAACGTGAAGTACGGGGATGACATCATGAAATTACAGGAGGGACTAGTGGGCTTTAAAAAAAAACAACACTGTGTTGAAATATTGCAAGTTTGGAAACCATCAGCCAGTAGCTGAGAGCTAGTCAATGTTTTAGAGTGGCAACCAAAAAGCCCCTTATCAGTCCCAGAAGAACATCTGGGGTGTGTTGACTAGGCATGTATTACCCTAGCAGCTTACTAACCTGTTTCGGTACACCAGGTTTGTCAGGGGTAATGGATGAAAGGTCCAGGACAACATTATGAAAAAGTAAGAAAGATAATTTACCCAAGACACAAAAACTTTATCATAACTTCTCAGATTTTTTTGAAGTATAACAGGAATGTTTTTGGTACTCCGAATTCATCTAACACAGGAATTATAAAGTTTAATGTATTGTCAGTAAAACGGTGTTTGTATTCTCAAAGAGTAAGAACAATATCTGGTTTTCTTCATTGAGTGTGGATGTTTACAAGCCTTTGCAAGCCCTGGTTGTGTCTACTATGTTAAAGCATCTGTGTGCCTCCAGTAACGGGCTAAATATCCGGATAAAGCTGAACTACCTGGGCAGAAATTTAAGCAAAAAGGATATTTACTTTCTGTGGAACTCCGTGTGAATCTGGATACTTGAGCAAGTGTCAGTCAGTCTCTTTGGATGTTGGCAACAAGTCACACGAGTCCTATTTTGGTCGACTGAGTCAATGAGAGGAACCCTCGAAAAAGGAGCTAATCTGTCTGTGCTTGGAGAAAAGACCTTTATAGGCCACAGAGGACATGAGTCGGATAAACTTGCACAGCAGAGCCATCAATGGACAATTCAGTCTGCTGTTCATACATGGACAATAACACACTGTCTAACTATGCCATCATAATTTATAAAAAAAATTGTTCCAACACACCAGTTTGATTTATCCCATGAAAAGACACTCTTAGTGACATTAAATGTTGGTATTAGCTGTCAACATACAGTATGTCTCTGGATTTTTCTACCACATCTTAAGAAATGTGGCAAGAATAATATTTGATCATTCTATATTTGCAATATTAAAGGTGTGAGGGGAAAAACTAACAGCATTTGAAAGCAGAAGTACTGTATGTTACCCCTTATTAAACAAAGCTCAAGGTCTGAAAACTTTGAAGGTTTCTGTTAAGAATGAATGAGTGAAGAAGTTCTATCAGAAAATCCAGCAAATGTCTTTTATGAAAGGGATCCAGAAGGGACACATGCTGCAAAGGCCCTTAAGAGGAATGACTGGAGTGGTGTGTAGCAGATGGAGACAGGAAAAGTACACGGAAACACAGAAACCAATGTGACGGATGGGAATGATGTGATGTCATCAACCGACAGAGGTACAATTCATATATCAAATGTTGATAAAAGCAGCATTTATGCTCAAATTATTATTCAAATGGTAATAAAAAAAAGGCTTCAGCATTAAAATGTTAATTTTGCTTTATTTTGCTTATAGTGCTTTTCTAATTTTTGTTCCATTTCACTTTTTCCTCTTCTGTAGTACCTTAAGATTTTAGAATGTAAATTGTAAATTAATATTTTTTTTATTATTATGAATAATTGCTTTATTGTGGATTTAAAAAGTGCAAAACCTTCTGCCTATGTACTTTTTTTGGGGGATTTTAACCAATTACAAAACAGGAACCTGTCTTTGGCAGTGTTCTTAAATCCACAAGGTAAAGGTGCATCTGTCAGAGACAATAAAACTTTCAACAGAGAAATGGAAAGAATGTTTGGTGTTATGTTATACCTAAAAGGATGCAATCACTCATTAAAATAGGTATGCATCATCTTTGCCAAATCAAATCATGGCTTCAGTTTTGTCTATCAAAACACAACCATCATAGGACTGAATATTCTTTGAAGAAGCCCTCTACCACTATATTTTAAAACTAGCATCGCATGAAACTAATGTAGCAGCATTTCAAATTGAGAGGTTGTAAAACCATGTTTCTTTTGCAAAAAGTGAAAAAATAAATAAAAAATACCCTTCACAACTGCTGGATAAGGAGCCCAATGTTAGCACCCAATTTGGATTTCTATCCAGAGCTACATTAAAGGCACTGGTCCTGCTTGAAAAATGAGAGTAAAATCATTTTACAGTCCTCAAACATCCTTAAAACAATTTCCAATCACTGCTCTTTTAATTTCTTGCATTTTTTATTTAGTCTAACTGCTTCTGTAAGATGCAGGATTTTATTTAATTCTTATGATCATTTGAATTGTAGAAAATGTGTGTAGATGAACTGTTTACAGAGCTGATCTTGACCTAAACATTAATTGGAATTCAACAGAAAGATGTTGTTATAATGAAGAAATTAGCCAGATATACTTGTTTAGTAAATGGCCCTGACATGTGTTCAGTTGTTGCTGCTTTCGTTTCAACTGAACCAAAATAAACAGATTTACAGACAGGATAAAAAAAAAGTTAATTAAACAAAACTATTGTGGTTTTTGAGTTGCATAAATCCCTCTTAGTTCAGGTCTCAATGATGAAGAGTATTTTCTGTAAAAAGCCAGCACCACGTCATAATTTCTTCCTCCAACAGTGTTTTTTTTATTTTGGCTCAGGCCTGACAGAGCTTGATCAACACACCTTTTAAGTATTAATGCTGGCACCCTGCTTCTGCTCGATGAAAGAAAAAGCAGACAAGCAGAAACAGCAAATGCATGGGCACTGAGTCATGTCACTGCGAGGAAGGAACAGTACTACAAAGTCTGGAATTTGAGCTCTCTTAAGTTTCCTGTCCCTAACCACAGGACTTTGATAAGGTCCAGAGATTCCGCTAAATATTTTAAAGCCTTCTTTTATCTGTGAACTAGGCCCATCCAGGAACTTGAATGGCAACAGGCCCGGGTAAAAAAAAAAAAAGAACAGACCACATATTGATCTTTTTTTTCCTTTTTTTTTTTACTTATATTTACAGATGGGACAAGCAGGCTCTGGTTGACTTGCCATAGATAGTTTTCACCTCAACGCCTGTGTTGGGCATTTCCCCTCTTTATCCCCTCACAACATGCAATAAGGAAGCTAACTGGAATTTCTGCACAATAAACTTAAAGGGGAAGGGACATTGTATAAAACATATGTTCTCTTCTGGTAAATATGAGAGAATAAACAATTAATCTATGTAACCGTGATAAGACAGTTACAGAAATAACAGTTAATATGGTAATCGAATCAAATCATAAACATTTGCTTAAACAATCACCCACTCAGAGCAATAATTAAGCCAAAGGCGACAGTGAAGAGGACATTTCAAAACGTAGTTTAGCTTCACATAAATAAAATTCAGTAAAAAAAGTTTTTAAAATAATCTTTTCTCGAGCACCTTTCACTACCAATTTATCACTTTGTTATATGAGAAAAAGAGAAACTCAGAATTAATTTTTCTAAAAGGGATTTGTATGTTTATTGTATAGCATTTTTCTTTTGATTACTCCTAATTAAAATTATTGTTTTATTAGTACACAAAAAAAAACTTTAGCTTTGTGTCTGTAACTTGAAAACATAGCAAGCCATTACAGTTTGTTTTTTTTCAACAGCTGCAAATTCTGTCCAACATTTTCCTCATTCCAACATTCATTTTTATGAGGCCAAGTTCAACAATCCCCCTCCACTTGATAAAGTTAAATCAGGAGAGCAGGAAAAAAACAAGACATGTCTGCTTCAGTTGTCTGGAACTCTGTCAGAATGCAAACATCTTTATCGTTGGAAGAGAACAAACATTGCTTAACGGTATTCTTTCGAATCACAGAGGTTCAAACGAATGTGGCCCAAAGCAGCACGGCAGAAGTTAATATTTGATTGCATGAAGAAGAAATGTGAGCTCAGTGAGAACTTGGGAGTCGGGGAATGTGTGCCTTTCTGTGAACCTGTTAAGACCAACCAGAACTGGAGCGGCCCTTGTATGCACCAGGGCACTGTCTCCTCAGCTGAATAACTGATACAGGTCTTTCTTTTTAGTCAGGTTTTAGCTGGGCCCATGCCAGATGTCTTTTAAGTCAAAAAATCCAGGGCCCCATTTTACAAGAGTGAGTGGGAGAACATCTCTGACAAGTGCGTAGTGGAGATATCTGACAGCCGAGGTTGTTAACAGCCCCTGATAAGCCCTGGAGAAAACAGTGAGGTGACAATAGAGCAGGAAACACCAGCAGAAGCTCTGACATGAACAATCAGAGATGAGGCTAAGTGAAGTGGAGAGGAATAAAATGAACAGACATAGTGGGGAGAAGCAAAGGCATTAAAGCCCAAAGGAGGGGATGTTTTTAGATGAGGAAAACAAGAGCATTGAAATATTGTTTAACAGATGGGCTTGCCTTTCAATACCAAATAGCTGTTATGTCTGCCCTTCCTTCTATGCAGACCTTCTTAGAACAGGCGTCTCTCTGCATCACTGCTTCCCTCCAAGAAGCGAGCCTCCATTTAGGAACACAGCTGGCTCCTACTCACCTTTATCGAACACTAAACTGGAATATTCCACTCAGCATAAAGTTACCACAAACATCCCTTGATCTAACACACAACAAACCAATAACGTCTAAAGATCAAACAAAAAAGAAAAAGATGAACGTCTTTAAGCTTCCACACAGCTTGAAGACCCAGAGGCTACAGTAGTCAGCTAGCAGACAGTGCTCCTTCTCATGTAGTGTAATTAAAGAGAAGACGGGGCTGTATTGACTAGGAAACCACTGCATGCCCTTGAAGGAACATCTGTACTGGAGAAAAACAAGGCAATTATGCAAACGGGTAGAGAAGGGGAGAGGAGGGCTCTGTAGCAGGACGGATGGAAGAAAACACATCATACCCTGATAAATAAACCAACAAAACAAATCCTGATACATTAAAGAAACAACCCGGGTCTGTTTTAGCTTTATTCTGCCAAAACAAAGCTTGAAAAATGCCCTACCCCAGGACTGCTTAGCAACTTTTTGTTTTTAAGTGTAGCTTTTGGAAAACCTTTATCTGCTTTCTTGATACCTCGAGGCGCTCCAGATGAATCCATTTACCCCGACCTCGGACCGGTCCTTAGAGAGAGAGGCAATCTGCTCTAAACAATACTGCTGCTCTCAGGTCTGTGTGAGAACAACTGAGCAGAAATACAACATAAACATCAACTATGAGAAGAACCAAACTGTGTGCTTGCATTGTTCACAATGTGGCATTCTGTTTAAACCCTTTTTCCACTCGTAACAAAGTGATTTTAACATTTTTCTTATTTTACATGGCCACATGTGCACAGATAAGGGATTGATAACATTGCAGGAAGCTCCCAAAAGGACAACCAGTCCAAGAATAAACACAGACAAACAATAAGCGCTGCAGAGAAAGATACGGTCACAAGGGGAAAGAAGCAGGTTTTATTTCCACAATTTGTTCTGTAGGCTTCCACAGAGAACCCAAGGTTGTTTGTTAATCTAAACTGACAATGGGGGCGGCAAATAGGTCTAAAGGACAATATAAAAAGAAAAATAGGGGTGACCGAGGCCACATATTCCCACAATTATTTCCTTCCAAAAGGCTTTGACACACTTTCTCATGAAACAATCACAAACATTGATGTATTGACTTATGTTCAATGTTGTATCATTCTTTTTACTCTTTTCACTGCAGCTCCCTCAAAGTTCCAGGCTACTTGTCGGCTTCTATGATCAGTGTCATGTAGAGTCTGTCTTCTACAGTAGATACGGCTCAGATGATGGACTTGGATAAACTTGCTGTGTGAGATGTTTAAAATTCTATCTGGAATTTATTTTTGGTCCCCATCATGCTATTTGTTCATTAATGGTAAGAAATCGTGGAGCCCTAACCCAAACCCAGAAGAGTTTGACTTATACCAAGATAACAGCATACACAACTTCATTTACTACTTAGGTGATTTGTTTTCAATTTAATTCCTTGTAGGGCTGGGTGTAATGGCCAAAATATAAGATCTAATTATTTTATTTTTATTGTCATCTTGGACGATTGCGATTTCAATCAATTTTAATTGAAGTATTAAAAACTGCATGCATTTATATTAAAATAGGTTTACTTTATCAAAAAATATAATGTGCAAAGTAACAAACATTTAGCCAACAATACATTTATTGTAAAAAAAAAATTTATATTATTAACATAAATCTTGTGCAAGAAACACCAATGCTCACTCAACAATAAATTTACACCTATGTATATTCAGTACAAGTGCAAGAAAAAAGTGCTTAATTTGAGAGCTGTTGAGAGCCTAGTTCATGTCGAAATAATACAGAGTTAAACTTATGTTCGGCTGTAGAGATCAACCGGACCATAGGTCCGTAATACTTGAAAATAACAAAACAGAGTTTAACTTTTCACAGCTCGCTTGTAGTGTTTCAACTCGGCGGGTCATATTCTGGATCACACCCTTTTAGCATGTGAAGAAAGCAAGGCTTCTCTACGGTGTAAATGGGCACCATGTTCATCCCTATATGAACAGCTACGGGGTCGGTCATCTGTTGTTCGGTTGTCTTTGCCCGTGCTCCCGACGCTGCACTCCCAAAGCTGTGAGTGCTTCTCCCACTCTGTTGCGTGCCTTTGCCGGAGATGCTGAAACAAGTTAGTTGTGCTGCTAGTCTTGGTTTTGAAAGCATTTCGACAAACTTTGCACACTACTGTAGTCTGCTCTATATCAGCTTTGTCAAAGCCAAACCACTTCTAAATAATTGATGAAACACAAGTCCCTTTTCAAACTCCTCAGATTGAGCTGCAGCCAAGGTGCGAGTAAACAGTGCACAATTCAGGCAGAAGGACGAAAGAAGCAGCAGAAGAAAACGTACAAGTAAAAAATGCAAAAGATGAGACTTCCACGATTTTATGAATTAGCGGATTAAATGTGGATTAATCAAATTAATTCAATTTATCGCACAGCCCTAATTGGTTGCACATGATTTTATGTCAGAGAATCAGAGTAAAGGGGGTATTATACATATGTGTGTGACAATTGTTAACACTATACCTGTAAGTAATCTGGAACAGTGTGAAGCATACTAATGCCTTTTTAAGTGACCATAGGAGGTAAAAACAGCAATGAATATAATTTGAAATCAATATTTTCCCAGCATTTTATTTCCAAATGTTGAAAAATATCCTTTTGACTTGACATGTGGTACGTAACATCAAATCTAGCATACCACTGCCAGATAGACAAAGCAACAGGTAGCTTTTATGTACTTTTCATTTGAATGAAAAACCTTCTTGAACTGAAGGCATACAACTTAGTTTTCCTCAATATTTCTCGTAAACATGTTATTAAAGTGGAGTACTTCCTATCAATGTCGTATTTTCTTTGCTTTATTTGCTGATATATGAACCTCCAAAATACTTCCAACAGAAAATGCTTGACCCTACCACTGGGCTAAAGTTGAATGAGAACAACCCTCCCTCGGATTCTTCAATAAACCCCTTTTTCACAGATTTCTTAATGTCCCTCTGGCAAATATTTAGCTGACAAGCTCCAGACTGCCAGACTACCTCATTTCTTGGCAGAGCTACTCTAACCTCAACTGGGTATGTCTCTCTCGCTAATACCTGGTGTGTGTGCTGTCTCCATCCTCTCCTTCCTAAACAGCCAGATCTAAAGAAAACATCTGTGTGATGAAGAGGGAGGAAATGTTTTCACTGGCTCACTGACAGCCTTTACTGCCTAACCAAAACAAAGTAAAATCTTTATGTACATTTAAGTTTTATGCATTTTTTTTATTTTTGTATGGCTGTCAAATTCAAAGACTAAAGTCAACTTTACTTGATCACGGAAATAACGGAGAATCCTTGTTGTGTTTCACAAAGTTAGGTAACAATAACCATTTGCCTTGGTGGAATAAAAAAAGAAAAAAAAACACTAACCTTTCTGACAATGGTTAGACGTCCAGCAGCGGTAGTCCTTGTTGTCTTTGAACGACGTTGTGCGACAGATAGGGTTATCCTCCATGATGCCCGGGCAGATGTCGTCACACTCCTTTGGCTCCTTGTTCCGAGTTATAATATTATTTACGTAGCTGTCCATGATCAGAGACCAGTCCACCGAGTCCAGGTAACATAGCTCTCCGTTCTTTTCAATCTGCACTGTTCCACGGGTGATGTTCATCAAGTTGTACAGACCGATGTCCTTTAAGTTGTTCATCTCGTAGATCACCAAAGCATTTCCAAAGAACAGGTTAAGGCCCCGGATGACACTTAGGTTGGGAAAGAGTTTGCTGAGGCTATCCAAGCCAGGGACCCGAAACAGCAGCAGATAGTCAGTGATGACGGTCAGCTTTGGGAAGCTGAGGGTGCGGAAGACCTCCTGGTTGATGTTGCTCGTCTTTTCATTGATTAAAACAATTTGTAGGTAACCTTCCAACACCGTGCAGTTCTCAAGACGCTTGAATTCACTTATGTCATTCCTGATGTCAATACTTGGGCTACAGACTGAAAGAAAGGAAAGCAAAACACATTTTTAAGTGAGAATTGATAAAGTGACAGCAAAAGTGTGTTTGACATTAAAAAAAACAAACAAATAAGACCCCTATACATCATTTTTACTTGACACACAAAAATCCTGAGCTCCAAATTCTTTTGAACAATTCCCTGAACAATGGATGGATGGATGGATGGAAAACAGGAAATATTACTACTCATCACTTTATTTGGATTTAGTTTTTACATATGCATAGATATACGTACAGATATATATACAGAAGAGCTATATGTGTATATATTTTATCTCTTTTTATTCTTTTTTTTATCTTTATTATAATGTATAGTTGGATGTGTGTATATATCATGTAAAACTGTAACTGGAGCGTGTAACAAAAGTAATTTCCCTCTGGGATTATTAAAGTATTTCTGATTCTGATTCTGATACTCTTTTATTAATACTCTAATACTCATATTAATACTCTTCTTTGTGTGTAAACCCACCCTTATTGCTTAACTTTGCGAGGCTACCTTAATGAAGGTAGTAGTTTCAATGCATTGTATTCTTCGACCAAAAAACAAAACAAAACAAAAACACTACAATAATCTCCTTAAAGCATCTAATCCTTACAGTCAAGATGTCAAGCCTGGCATAATGTTTTGTCATGATCTGGAAGCCTGTATGTTGCACCAGGGCTCCACATTTTTAAACCCTCTAAAAGACGTGAGCCTTTTGGTCAGTACCCACTCTAGAGCCTATTTCCTGCAGTAACAAGATACAGTCTATTATGTTAAGATGCACAAGTTAAAATGCTCAAAACACATTTTTGTATATGGTCAGACATAACGCCTGCCTTTAAAAGTAAAATATTTTGTCTGTCACCTCAGATAACCTCAGCATGTACGAGATCCAATTCTCTGAGCTTGGAAAATAACACTTGAAACCACAGTGCTCAGAGCGCCTGCTGGCAACATCCACATAAACCTTTTATTATTGATGACGATCAGCTCTGCCAGTAAACGTTACTATGCTCCGCTACAACGAAAGCTAATCTGTAATTTTCACAATTAAACAAAAACAATCTTAATGCATAAAACCTAAACTTGTCTCGATCTGCCGGGAAAATTCTAGTTTTGGTTGTGCTCAGAGGTGCCAGGTTGTGACACAATCGCTTCTGATGCTACCTTCCAAGCATGCAGTGATGTGTGAATGAGTTTTGACAGACAAGCAGAGACAACCATCACACCAGAAGTCCCATATTAAAAAAGAAAAGCGCTACAAAAAACTTTTCAAAGGCAGAGGATCCAAAAAAATTGTTTGATTTATCAACCTTATGTAGTGACATAATGCAAATTATCAAGCATACCCACAATTCACATGTGTTTGCCAAACACACAATACTTTGCTTTTAATCTCATTAAGAGAAAAGCTGAGAGTACATTACAACAAATAAAAATCCTGTAAAAAAAAAAATAAGGAGCCATTTTCTTTTCAGCAAGGAGAATGTTCAATTAATGTTTATCAAACCTTGATTTGTTAAACCAGTTTTAAGGAATTTGCAATATAAATTAGTTTTATCCATGGTGGAAAGCGACTGCCTTTGTAGGAGTTTCCAATGTTTTGAACTACCCCTCATTTTCTTAAATTTGCTTAAGATATAGACGCACTGGTTAAGAGAAAGATTAGGTAAGCAAATACCCAGTGTGCAAACACAGAGTGTGTAAAGTGCTTCAATGTCAATATTATCTAACTTTGTTACAAAGATAGAACCTTTTTAAAGGAAACCTTGTACTTTATTTAGTCAGCTAAAAAGTTATTTTATTGAATGGTTCCCATGTTTTAAGACCTATTCTACAGGTGGCAGTATTTGATCTATTCCATCAGAATGAACTATTATAATTATCATGCATTACCAAACTGAAACAAAATTAGAAGTCGCTTAATAAAAAATAAAGAAAGTCTGTTTGTAACTGAATTTGGTGAGGGTTGCGAGGATACCTTTATATCTAATAAACTTGACTGAAACACTAAATGTCATTTTTGTATTTGAAATGAGCGATAGATAATACATCACCTTGGCAACTAATGATTATTTTTCAAATCGATTTATCAGTTTATAATTTTTTCGACTATTAATCCCATAGCCAAAGATTCCTTAAAGAAGACTTTTTACAAAATCAAACCAAGTGAAACTCAAAGTTTACCACTTGATGAGTTCTGGATAGAGCAAATTGTTTTGTTTTTTTTAATCATATATGTAACATGTATATATATATATTTTTAAAAATCTTGGCATAATTACTGCTCTAAGTGGGTCGCTCTGTCAGCTAAATGCATGTTTTAGAGTCTCTATACTCTAGTTAACAATTAATTGATCATTAAATTAGTTGACGATTATTTCAATAACCAATTAATCACGATTAATCCGATTGTTTCAGCCCTATATGAATTTAAAACATTTTGTTGACTTTTTTCAAGCTGATATCTTTTTTTTTAAAATCAACATTTCTTTTTAATCATTAACAGCAATAATACACTACTAAGTTAAACATTTTTACATTACTCTCACTTGTCTATTACATTATATTCACTTGTCTATTACAGTTGAAGTTCTTTTTTCAAATTTCACATAATATTTAGGACAGTTTTTATCACTTAATGCTTATATATTGTTACTTATAAATTTTGTTTTAGATATTTATAAGTCTACTAAACTCAAGAATTAGGAATTTCAAAGAACATGACCTGTCATATCCTCTTTATAGTTAATATAGAATAAAAACATAAGCTGTTGGTCCGACAGGCAAAGGTCTGAATATTGCAGAGAGCATGCTGGCAACAGTTGTTTTAAAAATGGTAATTAGTTGGTCAAAGGCCCACCTTGACATATGAGCTCCTTGGTTAAACCTGTTATGTTCTTATAGAGGCTTAGGATGCAGCCAATGGGACACTGCTGCATCGTCTGTCCAATAAGACAAAGAAGTCTGGAATACATTTCTCTGATTCTTTTCAAAACAGTAGTCAAGAAGATACCTGAGTTTTTCAGCCTGAAAGAAAAACCATTACATTGAAATGTTTTTCTGCGTGAGAATGGAAACGGAATTCACAGAAAAATTGTGCAGAAAATGACCGTTTGATTTGCATCCTTTAAGCCTCTCTGCTTAAAAGCAGAAGTCATATTGTTTATGGAGGGGATGGACGGGTTATATTTGCCCCCGTTGGAGTGTTTCACTCGTCCAAATTTAGAACGGAAACAATTACTCCTGTAGAAAATAGTATTTGCTTTCTCCAATCAACACCAATGCCCCTGGGCTCCACATGTGAGCCATCGAGCTGCATGTCTCCTTTGTTTCATTGAGAATTTTCTTCCAGCTTCTCCAGCAGCCGGGGAGCGAGGGAGGAGGGGTGGAGCCACACAAATACAAAGACTAATTTGTTTGTTGGTAAAGAGAAGCTCTGGGCTCCACTTCCTGGCATTAATAAAATCGGGGGCGTCTGGGCAGCGGAAGATAAGATTCCAGCCAAGCCAAGCTATGGAGAGGCCACACGGGTGTAGAACTGCTGCAAAGAGAAACCGCTACCTTCTAAATGTGCCTCTGGAAGTGGTGAAGATTCCAAAAAAAGAAGGCCTGGAATGAGAATACAATAAGGGAGAGGAATGACACAGCCCTCCTCTTTGTGACTCTTATTCTGCCCATTAGGCATGTTAAGTAGCTGGAATTCCAATCATTTCCTCACACAAAAGCTTGAAAAAGATTTTGCCTCCAAATAAGCCAGCAGGCTCCCCCAACCCCAACCAATCCACAAAAAAGCACTTAGATAAAACGTTGTTACCATGATTACATCACATAAAAACATACTTCAGGAGCTTTATTCTCATGGAATGATATCCTGCACGTGTCCATCTACCTTCTGCATTTCTTTGCTCTTCACAGTGCTGAGTAAACACACATATCTCCACAGCGTAACTGGATCCATGGGCTCATGTGTATGATTGATAAACCCTGGCCCTGCCCTCTGAGGAGATGTCAACACGCAAACACATCCGCATACACACCTGCACCAGCACACACACACAGGCAAACATGACCCCATGCACCTCTGTTAAAATTAAACCAAGACTCTAACGGCAAACACTTGTTGAATCCACAGAACATACCCTGTTTGGAAATAATCAACCTTATCTCACACTTGTGTTGAAAAAATATGTACCTTTGTAAAATTGTGTGCTTGATTACTTTACTGTGAAAGAAAACGGCAACCGATACGATTCATTCATTTTTCAGTTGTTCATATTTGGTTAATTAATTTGATTAATGACAATTACAGAGCTTTTTTATTTTATTTTTATCATTTGAACCATTTTTTACTCCTTTAGCTGATAGAATATGTTGGGGCTTTTTTTGTTTTTTTTTTTCCCAGAGCTGTATTGTTGGTTTTTCTGTAAACTGCTAAACCTAAAACGTACCAGTCTAAACAATTTTAATACAACAATCAAATAAAATAAAAAGTCTGCAGGTTCATTTAAAGAGATGTTGTTTTGAATCCAACTGAAAAAGAAAGGAATTGAACATAATTTTTTTTATATTGTTGCTTTTTTTTTTTTTTTACTTTTTTTTTTTCCATAAAAATACAGACACAAAATGGTGAAACCTTTAGCTTAGCTTTACCAACAATAGCATCAAAGTAAATGCTGTTGGTTTATTTATTCAACGATGTTGGGGTTGCATTGACTGACTTTTTTCTGTTTGTTTTTTGGGTTGTTTTTTTATTTTACTTTTTTTTTATTTCTTGGAATCCAGAAAAAGACTTTATTACCTTTGTAACATTTAAAAATTTGGATATTTTGATGGC